>NW_011913691.1:0-2439 GCF_000151845.1 Pteropus vampyrus | reverse complement strand
CCATATTTTCACTTTCTACCTTTCTGATCTTTATGCCTAGGGTGTGCGTCAATATGTAGCTGGGTTTCAGTTATTTATATGGTCTGACAATTTTTGTAGTTTGATGACAATGCATAGTTCATTTATATTTAATTTAATTACTTATAATATTTGGGTTTAAATATAGAATATTTCTATTTCTTTTTCTGTTTACTTCACCCGTTTTGCCTTCTTTCTGAATAATTATTTTCATATCATTTTCCTCTCCATTATTAGCTGGCTAGTTATATGTTTTTACCATTTCTTTAGTGTCTATATTCTAGAGATTATGTTATAGATTAAATCATGTCCCCTCACCAAATTCATATGTTGAAGCTTTAACCCCTCAGTGTAACTATATTTAGAGATAGAGTCTTTATACAAGTCATTAAAGTTAAATGAGGTCCTAATTGTAGAGCCTTGATCCAGTAGGATTAGTGTCCTTATAAGAAGAGACACCAGAGAGTCTCCCCTTCCTCTTTCCCTCTCCCTCTCTCTCTCTCTCTCTCTCCCTCTCTGACATTTTAGGGCACAATAAGAAGATGACCATCCAAAAACCAAGAAGAAAACCTTCCCTATAACCCGACCACACTGGAACCCTGATCTCAGACTTACAGCCTCCAGAACTGTGAGAAAAATAAATTTCTGTTATTTAAGCCACCCAGTCTATGGTATTTTGTTATGGCAGCCCACGTACACTAACACATATTACAACATGCATCTTTAACTTATTAAAATATAAAATAAATCAGTAATTCTACTAGTTCTAGAACAATGCAAGGACCTTAACATGTCTTAACTCTATACATCGCTTCCTATTTTTTGTTGTATTGTTGTCATACATTTTAATTATTACATGTATTTTGTTAGAAATCTTTTCTATATGTGTTTAAAATCCTACAAGACATTACTTTTGTCAGTGTTCTTTTAGGTTTACCCACTTGTTTACACTCTCTGCTGTTTCTGCATTCACTTCTTTCTGCATTTCTAAAGTTCTATCTGTGATAATTTTCCTTCTGCCTAAAAACAATTTCCTTTAGTATTTCTTCTAATGCATATTTGCTAAAAACACATGTTCTTGTTTTTTGTCTATTTTAAAATATCTTCATTTAACCTTCATTATTGGTGAGTATTTTTATTGGTTATAGAATTCCAGATTGGCTTTCCAACACTGTAAATATGTTATCTCATTGTCTCCTGGTTTCCATGGTTTCTTGTTGAAAAGTTAGCTGTAGGTCTTATGGTAGCTCAAATGAAGGTAATGTCATTTTATTTGTCTGCTTTTAAGATTATCACTTACTCTTTTGTTTTCAGTAGTTTTACTATGATTAGCTATGTGTGACTTTCTTTATATTTATACTGCTTAGGGTCCTACAGGGCTTCTTGAATCGGTGAATTTATGTCTTTCATCAATTTTGGAAAATTCCTGGCCCTTATCTATTCAGATATTGCTTCTGTTTCATTCTCTCTCTTCCTGTACTCTTTTGGGACTTCAATTACAAGTATGCCAAACCTTTTCACTATGTCCACAATATGACATACTCTTTCTATATTTTCCACCCTTTTGTCTCTGTGCTTCAATTTAGATATTTTCTTCTGATATATCTTCCAATTCACTGATCCTCTCCTCATCTGTGTCTACTTTGATTTAAACTCATCTAATATAGTGTTAATTTTAATTATTTTTTCAGTTATAAAATTTCCATTGATTCTTTTTTTATACATTTCTATTGTTTAAATGTTCTATTTTGACTTTTATCTCCCCGAATGTATCAATCAGAGGTTATTCTGAAGTCTATACCTGATAACTCTAATGACTAATTACCTGTAGGTCAGTTTCTATTATCTATTTCTTTTCTTGGTTTTGGATCATTTGGTCTTTTCTCCTGGTATAGCTAGTAAATTTTGATTAAATGTTACATATTGTATATGAAAGATTGTAAAACGAATGTGATACTGTGGATGGTGTTATCTTTCTACGGAGATTGTCTGTTCGCTTTTGTAAAACAATTAGTATAAAGGTAAACCGTCTTAATCTGGTTTGAGTCTTTTTAAATATTATGACAGTTGATCTGTTTTTAAATTTGCCCTTACTACTAGTATGACCTTTCAGAGGTCCTAACCAAAAATTTATGATATTACCAGGTCCTCTTTGAGTTTTATTCAGCTTCTTAGACTTTAAGTCACTGCTCTTAAAAGTAAATGCCTCCAGGAGAATAATAATACTGCTATGGATGAAATGTTTGTGTCCCCTCCAAATTCATATGTTGAAGCCCTAATCCCCAATGTAAAGGTATAAGGAAGTAAAGCCTTTGGGAAGTAATTAGGTTTAGAAGGGATCATGAAGGTGGAGCCTCTATGATGGGATTGGTGCTCTTATAAGAAGAGGAAGAGATACCAGAGGTTCCTCTATCTGTTTTG
>NW_011913690.1:0-1890 GCF_000151845.1 Pteropus vampyrus | reverse complement strand
GTTACAGATTCAAAGGGGTGGCCAACCTGAGACGTTCCAGGGCCCTTGAATGCTGTGACGGGTTAGTATAATCGTCAAGGACGCAACCTTTAGGACACGCTCTTTGTTCCTGGTCCTGATGGAAATCTGGAATCTCCAAGGCCTCGGTGTCTGGATAAAAGGTACCTTCCTATTGCTGTTGACCGGTCAGTGGCAGTCCGTGGAGAGACTGGACACAGTCATATCTCCCGAACCATGGCCAGGCCGTGGGACACCGCCTCCTGTGCCCTGTTGTTGGGTTCTGTTTATTGTCTCTGGTCTTGTCTAGGTTGTAGGTGGCGGACTTCTCTGGGTTCACCTACATCCCAGTAATTGTTCTTTGTCTGAGTGTCTGATTGTTCTCATCTGAGTGTCTGACTGTTCTTCTCTGAGTGTCTGTTTTGTGTTTTCTGTGCAAGTGATGGGGGGAAGCCTGAGTTCACAGAAGACACCCTTGGGGTGTCTCCTGCGACATTCCAAAGAAGGGTTTGTAGAAGGAGCTAACTATGGCATAAAGTTTTCTCCAGGCCAGACTAAGAACATTGTGTAAAGTTGAGTGGCTGTCTTTTGATGTAAACTGGCCTCCGGAGGGTTCTTTTGACAGGGGTTTAATGAGGAATGTTTGGAAGATTGTCACGGGAGATCCGGGACATCCTGATCAGTTTCCCTACATTGATCAATAGTTAAACCTTGTTCAGAACCCCCACTCCTTGGCTCCATCAGTGTGCCCTTTCTCTGGAGGCACGAGTTTTAGCTGTGAGTACCCCGAAACATGCAGCAACTGAATCTCCAAGACGGCCCAGTTCCTCAGTCCTCCAACCTCCACCGGAGGACAGTGACTTTCCCCCACCCTATAATCCAGGACAACAAAGGCCCAATAACACCGCCTCACTTCCTCGGACGCGGGCAGGTAACCCCTATGGGCCTCCTGCTCCTGCTCCGGGCGGGGCACCAGCCAATACCACCACCCTGGCCGTCCTCCCCTTGCGAGAAGCACCACCCCAGGGGCATCACACAGACAGGCCCTTTATGGTTTACGTGCCTTTCTCGACTAGTGACCTGTACAACTGGAAGGCACAGAATCCGCCTTTCTCTGAGAAACCCCAGGCATTACTGGGACTCTTAGAAAGTGTCTTTCAGACTCACCGCCCCACTTGGGACGATTGTCAACAGCTTTTAATCACTCCCTTCACCGAGGAAGCACGCGGACACATTCGGACTGAAACACAAAAGACAGCTGCGGGAGGGAGGAGAGCTGAGGAAGCAGGGAACAGATCGAGGAGGAATTTCCCTCCTCCCGCCCAGACTGGGGACACAATTCTCAGGCAGGGAGAACGGCATTAGATCGGTACCACCAGATTCTAATCGGGGGAATTAGGATGGCTGCTCGTCAGCCGACTAACCTTTCTAAGGTAACTGAAGTTATACAGGGACCTCAGGAATCCCCTGGAGCATTTCTTGAACAAGGCGTACCGGGTATACACCCCCATTGATCCTGAGGCCCCTGGGAATCAGCAGGCAATGAATATAGCCTTTGCTACTCAGGCAGTCTCTAATATCCAGCGTAAATTGCAAAAAATTAGAAGGTTTTGTAGGGATGAACCTGTCCCAACTTGCTGAGATAGCCCAGAAGGTGTTCAACAACAGGGAGGCACTCGATGTCCCCAAACGTATGGCTAAAATCCAAAGCTACTGTCATCTACCCAGCCAATCTGTTGCCAGACCCAGACCCTGAGATCCCCGTTCATGACTGCATAGATTTCACTGACGCTGTGCGTTCCTTGTGGCCATACCTCAAGGACTCCCCTCTGCCTGAGGCCGATGAAGTTCTATTCATGGACGGGAGCAGCTTCATGCAGGAAGGAAGGAGGT
>NW_011913689.1:0-1895 GCF_000151845.1 Pteropus vampyrus | reverse complement strand
TGCCCAAACATGCACATTGACCTCCAGATGCCTCTGCTATTGACTTTGAGAAAGGGAAAGATAGAGAAACTCCTGCCCTGTCTGCTTTTAAACCATTGCTATGTTCTGGTGTTCGAATGTTCAAAAACATCTGGCGTAGTTTGAAAGGGAAGTATTTTCTAAGAACGTGACTAAGCTGAAAAGTAGTTTTTGTTAGCAGAAAGGCAGTGTGACTCTTATTGGACCTTAGCAGGGTGACAAAAGGTGTCACTTTGTAGCTAAGTGTTAAATAACCTACAAAGCAGAATCTCCACATAGGAAGTATAAGGCTGAGATCCAGATCAAAGAGGAAGGAAGAAATGTACATTTGTTGAGCTTTATGAATTAATCTAAATGATTTACAGTCTAACTTTGCAATGTATTGGCATTTAAGTTCTCTAAAATCAGAAATTAGCAGAAGGCCAGAAATTAAAATAACCTTTCTAAGATCATATAGTCATTAAGTAGCTGGATGAGAATTAAAACCCAGGTATGTTCCTTTCTTTACATTACTCAACAAAATTTTTGATTACCTACTATGTACCAGACACTGCTAGGATGTGTGGACTCAAGATACATAAAATATTGTCCTTGTTCTGAAAGATATTTGAATTTATTCAAGAGAGACAGATATGTAAACAAATAAATGCACTAAAGTGTATAAATGTGTGTGTATGTTCTTGCCTTTGAGAAAATCTCATTCTGGAAGAATTTTAGATCTAAGGCAAGTCAACAGTTAGGGAGGGAAGTTAAGTGCAGCAATTTGTATCATAAGAGGCCTCAGTCCCTGAAACCACTGTGTATTCATCACCTGTTTACTCCATTGTTGCTCTTCAAGCTTCCTAGCTTCAGTGGGACCTGAAAATTTCTATGCAAAAGGAACAGTAAAAGCTGGTTATCAAACACTATATTGAGTTAAATATGTAGCTGGTGATGATGGCAAAGATCAACATAAAAGTCAGTAGCATCTGACATATCTAGGAAAATGTCTTTAATTCACATTTGAAATTGTATTGCATCTGTTTACCTTTTCTCAAGAGTAGTGTCTAATTAACTTTTATGTCCCTTATAACCCTGCTCAGTAGCTGCTGTATAAACGCTTGCTAATCATTACCACATCAGCTGTGACAAAGGTCAGTGATCAATGTGACATTAGTGACAATTATTCTAAAGACCAGGAAAGACGAAGTATTACATGTGATCCCAAGAAGCATGTCTGGCTAATAGCTAAGAATATTGTATACTTACCTTAATTTTCAAGTACATAATGTCATTTTACAAAGCAGCTGTCTTAGTAAGACTATAGTATCTATCACAGAACTGGTGCATAGAATATTTATTGAAAGAACCAATGAATGAATAATTGTTTTATTTCAATGTGCGTTCAGATGCTACCCAGGAATCCCAATATGCCTTTGTATTTGTTATCATAACTTTGTGATGAGGGATTGAGAACACCTGAATATTGTTTGTGAAATAATGAAAACAATAATAATCTTAATAATTACCAGGAAGTTGGCATTCATTATTTTACATAATCTTCACAGCAACCCTGGAAGTGGGTACTTGTATTATCCTTGTTTTACACATGAAAATTTTGAGGCTTTAAGGGATTAATTCATTTGCTCAAAGTCATGCAGCTAGTAAGTGGCTGTGCCTAGTTTCAAACCCAGGACTGCTCTTCTCCAAAGCCTGGCCAGTTGATTAGTGAGAATTAAGGTTTGCATTTTCCCTGTTAATCTCTATGAAACAAACGTCATTCTTTATATAGAAAGAAGAGCCAGTCATTAAAATTACAGACCTTAACATCTCTTCCACTAAGTAAAATCCAACTAAGATAACGCTTTGAAAAGATAATTTTAACAGGAACATTTTAT
>NW_011913688.1:0-2021 GCF_000151845.1 Pteropus vampyrus | reverse complement strand
TTTGTCTGATGTTTACTCATGATTAGACTGGGGTTACAGATTTTTGAGAAGACAACCACTGATATAAAGTGCCTATCTCAACCTATAAACTATTAATATGACTTGTCATTATTGGTCTTAACCTTGATTAACTGAGAAAGTGTTTGGCAAGTTTCTCTTCTGTAAAGTTACTTTCCCTTTCCATACCATAGACTTTAGGAGAAACTCACTATGTGCAGCCCATGTTTAAAAAGTAGGGAGTTGTCTACAGCCATGCTACCCTGAACATGCCCGATCCCATCTGATCTCGGAAGCTAAGCAGGGTCGGGCCTGGTTAGTGCTTGAATGGGAGACTACCTAGGAAGAGCAGGTACTGCAGGCATAAAAAATAAAAAACAAATAAAAATAAAAAATAAGGGATTGTAAGCTGACAAGGTCCTTGCAGTCTGTGAGGTCAACCCAGGGTAGCCTCGCCAAAAAAAAAAAAAAAAAAAAGTAGGGAGTTATGCTACATACACTATTGGAAATTTTTCTGCATCAGAAATTTGCCTATTCTCCCCCATTGATTTATTTATTCTATCATGTATTTATATCGGTATGTACCTATGGGTAAGTAGTATTGGATTATAATGTGAAGTATAATATTTTATATTTTATACTTCATGTTATAATCTGATACTAATTTATTTTGTTGCTCAAACTGTCCCAGCTTTCGCCACAGGGAGCTCTTTCAGTTGGCTCCTGTGTCCCTTTGACATGTGTCCCCATTACTGAGTTCTTACTTAATTATTTCCTTACTTTCTGGCACTACAAGATGCTCTAAGCCCCTGTTGTGTATGTCCAGCTCAGATCTAAAATCAACCATTGCTCCAAGGAGTCCTAGTTCTTTTACTGGAAAGTAGTACTGGAGATTAAGTACTGAATGCTAGGTATGCTCGTGGCTTCTAAGCCCTCTCAGCTATCAGAGCATGGACACATATATGCGTATACTAACTCATGCATATACACATATCATAAACATTTCTATATGCAACCACCTATATATACATTAACTAAACATAATTTTATACTGATTCTTATTCATCTTTGGTCTTCCTCACCAAAACCCATAACCTCGGCCTAATCATTAGACAAAATCTTAGTGAATCGAATATTCCATGCTCTTCCCACAGTCTATAATGCAACAGGCAAACAAGGCTTTTGGTAGGCACTGCCGACAACGCTGTACTCTGGTGGCCTCGTGGAGCCTCTACGGCCATAGCCTTCAAGGAAGGCCTGAGTCAGCAACAAAGACATAATCATCGCCTTGGTTTAATGGAGGTGATTCTGTCACTCAGCAGCCTCTGACAGGCCTTCTTTTCACTCTTCCCTCAACTTTTTTTCCCTTTTCCCTTATCCTCCTTTTAAAAATTTCTGACATTATACTGTCCAAACAGCATTAAAGGAGCATAACATTCTTTATGAAAATGAAATGAGTCTCTTCTTTTCTTAAATACATTCGTCATCCCACAGGGGAACTTCACAAAAGTCGCAATGACCCACAAATGTAGAAAACATAAGGCATGTATTGAGTGTCACCAAAGTGACCTGTATTGCGTTCATTGTTTTAAGAAAAGAAGGTTATGGGGAGGGGGCTTTCCAGATGCACTCCTGCAAAGGCTGAAGACTAGTTGTTTGTCAATCACTGCTGATCAAATGACCTGCTTGCTGCGCCAGGTCATGTGCACAAAATTAACACTCTACTCAACTTTTTATAACCCAATTTTGATATTGTCCAATTCTGGCTCCCAACCTGATACCCTCAATTTTCCCCATGTGAGTGCCTTCCTCTGTCACTAGTGTCCAGGGCTGTCCATGGGCACCGAGACTGTAGAATCTAACCTTTAGATAATTCAAATAGATTTTGCCACTGGGTCTATCCTTGAGGGTACACAGTACCTTCCTCAGCCAGGCCCATTGCTACAGAAGTAGTCTTGACTCAGAGTTCTTAGCAATCAGCCCAGTATTTCTGTCCCATTTGATATTTACTGGGCATGTCTGCT
>NW_011913687.1:0-2518 GCF_000151845.1 Pteropus vampyrus | reverse complement strand
AACACAGCAAATTTGGAATGACAGAACATAAATCTGCTCCATAGTCCATTTTGCATTGCACATATCTCTCCAGTAGGTTGTCATACATGTCCAAACATTTATATTGTAGGATTTACATTGTAAAATTTATATTATAGAATTTCAAATACTGGAACACTTGACCATTTTAAGTTGGGTTGCAGAAGAGCTTAATATTAAGTGCACAAATTTTGAACAAGGTCCAAATCCTTAACACTTGTTAGTTGTTTGTCCTTGGGCAAGTATTTAATTAACATCCACCCAGTTTGACAAGACATGGCTTTTTGTTTTTTTCTCATCACCTCATTCAATCAGTTTACCAAGTCTTGCCAATTCTATTTCCTAAACTTCTCTTGACTCCACTCACTTGCCTCTGTCCTTTTTGTCATTATCTGCTTCAAGGCACTATTATCTTTCTCCTTCACCCCTGCAAAAACCTCCTAACTGGCATTCTTTTATTCTCTTGTGCTGTTTTCTAGTCTATTCTCGAAAGAGCAACCATAAAAATATTTTAACAGCACAAATCTGATTATAGTTCATTCCTAATTAAAACAAACAAACAAATACAAATAAGCAAACACGCCTCTTTGTTCCCATTCCCTTGAGGCTAGAATCTAAAATTAGTAGGTGGTCTGTAAGAAGGCTACTTATGAGTCAATCTCCTTTCTATACTCCCCTCACACTCTGCACTGCTTTCATACTAGCTAGCTTTTATTTTTCTACAAAGTTCCATAATCCTTTCCCATCTCAGGACCTTTGTAGATACTCTCTTTCTTTCTTGAATAATCTGCCCTCACCCTCCCCACCCCACTGCCAAGCTCTCCTTGTCTGTCTGTTATTCTTCAGGACTCAGAAATCTTCCCTGACCCTCTAGATTAGATCAGGTTTGTCTGTTATATCATCTCATACTCCTCTGGATTTCTCTGTAGCACTTTCTATAATTGCAACCAACTGAATCGTTCTCCGATTAGTTGCATAGGATTTCTCTAGCAAGTTGATAGAGATTCCACTTCCTATCAAAACATAAATTTAATAAGATTAAAGGGATTAAAATGAACTTTTTACTATGCAAAGAGTAATAAATGATACATAGCACGCAGACCCAGATGTCAAGAAGCCCAGATGCTCTAAGGAGTCTCTAATCATAATAAGTAAAATAATAGAACAAAGTTTTCACAAACTACAATTAGAAGAATACTTGCGTACTATGGGATGTTCAGTATTATGAGAAAAATTGGTTCCATAGAAAACTATATATGGTGAACACTGTGTATTATATAGTCTACCCTTGAAAATTCACAGTGAACATAAGAACTGAAAAGGCAGTTCTTCCTGGAAAAAAAATTAATTTTATTTAATACACAATTTTTTGGTTGTTTCAGATGAAAGAATTTTCCCTATTCCCTTTCCTCATGATATAACACTTGTTAGTATCTACAGAACTCGTTTCCTTGGAATATGGTTTGAAGGGTAGCTCAATAGAAGAATAAATTAGTCAAAGTGACTGGATACAAGGTGAAGTGGTTACAACTGGGATCAAAGAAGCTTTCATAAACGTGGAAATACCTGGTATAGGTCTTGAAGAATGAGTAGGAATTTACTATGTCTGAGAGACAGAAAGAAAATTTAGGCAAAATATAAGAGCATGGGGGAATGCCAAAAGTTGTGAAACAAAATGGAATATATTGGGATGACAGGGAACAGTATGATTCAAATTGAAAGAAAAGATATGACAACCATAGGTCTTACATGTCTCGTGTAAGACATGGACTTTTGAACTTTACTGCGTAAAGCTTAGAAAACCAAAATATATAACAAATATACAAAATTGAGGTGAGTTTGGATTTGCATTTAAGGTCAATGACTGCTATAAAAATTCACATAGTAGATTTGAAAGGATGATACTGAAATAAGTACTCTATGGCACATTATATAATGTACCATAAACCTTTATAAATGGTTTTTAACAGGTAGTTTTATTTATTCAACATTTTCTCAGCATGTTCTATGTTCTAAGCATTATGGTAGTCACTAGGGATATGAGAGTGAATTTTAAAAAAATTTGCTCTCTAGAAATTAAATTTATTGGGAAGTATATTCATATAAAAAGATAAAACAGTGAAGTAATAGAATTGTATTTGTATTACAGGTAATACACTGTATTGTATAGCAGTATTCAATTAATAATTTTTAGATGTGTAAAATGGATGAATGGATGACTTAACAAGGTAATATCAGTGTGCTATTAAAATACAGAGAATAAACATGGCACAGTTTTTTTGGTCTATGTGTTCTGCTTAGTAGTAAAATTTTGAATACCATCTTTTAAATTGTGAAGTGAATAAAATATTCAGGTTCATTTTTAATTCTAAGGCAAATAAATTTCATGTTTGTCTCTTCTTTGTTTTTAGAGATATTTACTTTTAAAAAGTTAAAAATCACTACATAGATTATAAAAAAATTCTGAAATATTTTTGAAAAGGAGCAAAATGGTCCAATT
>NW_011913686.1:0-1473 GCF_000151845.1 Pteropus vampyrus | reverse complement strand
CTCTGTCAGTTATCTATTGCTGTGAAATACAAGATTCCAAAACATAAGGCTTAAAATAATGATGTATGATTTCTCACGTGCTGTGGGATAGGGGTTAGGGCAGGGCTTAGCTAGGTAGGTCTTCTGCTCTGTGTGATGTTGACTGGGTCACTCCTGCAGCTGCATTCATTCGGGTGGGAGCTCAGCTGAGGCTGAACATCTAAGATTGCCTCTCATCCTCCAGGACGAGGAGGCCTCTAACATGGCCTCTAACATTTCAGTAGCCTAGTCTGGACTTCCTTACGGCATCACAGCTGGCTCTCAGAGTGTAAAAGTGGAGGCTTTCAGGCCTACTTAGGCCTGGTCCCAGAACCGGCATTGCATTGGTACTCATTCTGTTGGCCTAAAGAAGCCTCAAGACCAACCCCGACTCAACAGGAGGGGATGTGGCCCCCACCTTTTGATGGGTACAGAAGCAACTTAACTTATGGAGAATCCCAAGCATTGATAGGATGGTAATTTTCTTCAAAGAACCCAACTTAAATTTAGTATGCAAATGCAATAAATCACTAAATAATTAATATTTATGTTGTTATGTCAACAAATGAAATAATAAATGTAAAAGAATTTTATAAATGGCAAAAAACTATAAGAAATCAAGTTCTAGCTTAATGGAAAATGCGTAATTGAAAAGGTTTCTAGAAAATGTAAAGCTTATTTAACATATGAGGAAATCAAAACTCCTATAAATACTTGTTTAAATTCATTGTTTTTTAAAAAATTTTAAGTCATTAAGTCTCATAGCTCTCAGTTCAGTGCTTATCCCTTCTCTCTACCTCCTGATCATATGGATAAATGTCCTGAGGCTCATCAGTGTAGTGGAGAAAAGTATTTCGTCTACCCTTCTAGGTTCTTTCAGCTGGTCTAATAATTAAATTGACTTAAGACAGATTGATAGGAGAAAACAAATTTAATTTCATGTGTATGGGAGCCTTACAGATATGAGAGGCTCAAAGAGGGTTAGGCCATTGAGGCTCATGTGGCACCTGAGCTAAAGAGGAGGCGGGGTACAGGTCTGGAGCTACAAAGGGGAGGAAGACAATTCACGGGAAGATGGAAAGAGCAAATGTTTGGTAAACAAATGTGTGTCACACCATGCAGAGACAATGGGACACAGAGAGGACTTTGAAAGAACAGACCCTGCTGAGCTTCCCGCAGTTTACCATACCTGGGTCATTGTAGGTCTTTGTAGTTATCTTGGGTGATTGCTCTCTTCCTCTATTTAAATTCTTTTAGTCAGTTAAGGGGGAGGTAAAAAGCATCTCCTGGGTCTTTTAGGTCTTGATTGTCTTCAGCTCAAAATAATCCACATGCCAAAGTGGCACATTTTGGGGTGACCTATTCCCCTTCAGCAGTTATGCCTGAATAAAATCTAACCAGTTGGTTTTCTTTTCTATAATGCAGAAGGTTGTTTTTTTTTTTTTTTTTTTTTTT
>NW_011913685.1:0-1234 GCF_000151845.1 Pteropus vampyrus | reverse complement strand
ATAAGAACCACCTGAAATTTATTATCTTAATGACAAGCATTTTATCAAGTAACTCAGCACTAGCTCAGCTGCCTTTGCTCCCATTCCTGAGGGATAAATCTCCCATCTTTCCAAGAAACTTTCTCTACATCGAGCAGGGTTCCCCAACCCCTGGCCCACAGACCGGTACCAGTTTGTGGCCTGTTAGGAATCAGGCCACACAGCAGCAGGTGACCAGCAAGCAAGCAAGCAAAGCTTCATCTGTGTTTGCAGCCGCTCCCCAGTGCTAGCATCACCGCCTCAGCTCCATCTCAGATCATTGAGCATTAGATTCTCATTGGACCACTGGTCTCTGGTGCCAAAAAGGTTGGTGACTGCTGAGTCATAGTTAAACCAGTCCCTAATTATAAATTTGTAAATATCAACAAAAACAATTCTACCACAGGAACTCTAAGTACATTGTTCTCTCTCTGCAACTCCCTCATTTTATGACCAGACATGTCCTTTATCTGTAAACATCAGTAGCTCTTAACTTTTACTGAAGGAACGTGGTTTTTTATGATTAGTAAAGTTCAGAAGCCAACATACTGGCTGTAAAAGGAAGAATCATAAATATTTTAGGCTTTGTGGGCCACTTACAATCTGTTATAATTCTCCTTTTTTCTTTCTTCATCTTTTAAACACTTTAAAACCGTAAAAAGATTTTTTTTTTTTTTTTAAGTTTTCTGGCTCTCCATATAAGAACAGGCATGGGCCAGATCAGCTCTCATGTCACAGTTTGCTACTGTGGTAGGCTGTGTAAATCTGAAGACAAATTATTTCAGTTTAAATGTCAGCTCTACCATTTATTATTTTTTTAGAAATTGGTCAGTTACTTGAACTTTGCGCCTCATCTATTTCTCTAATCTTTAATATGTGTGTAATAATAGCACCTACCTGAAAAGTTTGCTGCGAGGGTTAAATTAGTTAACATATACAAAGTGGCTAATACACTATAAGTTCTACATATGTAGTAAAGAGCATCTTCTTATATCTTTCTCTTTATTTCTACTCAACAGATGCATGGAAAGGTAGGTTGTAATTGTGAAAATTTCAGCAGGTTATAACGCCATCTCTTTCTCTACCAGAGTCAAACACTCAAGAATCTGATATCTCTTCAAACTCTCAATATTTTATGATACCAGTAATGGAAGAAAAAAAAGCTATGTAAAAAGTTCAATTTGAAGCTGTTCATTCACATAATTTAGGAAGTAAC
>NW_011913684.1:0-2540 GCF_000151845.1 Pteropus vampyrus | reverse complement strand
ACATGTTATCAATTCACATACTCAAGGACATCTTGGTTGCTTCCAAGTTTTGGTAGTTATGAATAAAGCTGCTGTAAACATCCATGTGTAGGTTTTTGGGTTGACATACGTTTTCAACTCCTTTGAAAAAAACCAAAGAGCATGTTTCCTGAATCACAGGGTAAGAGCATGTTTGGTTTTGTAAGAAACCCCCCAGTTGTCTTCCAAAGCGGCTGCATCATTTTTCATTCTCACCAGCAATTAACAAGAGTTCCTGTTACTCCATATCCTCACAGTATTTGGTGTCGTCACTGCTTGGGATTTTAGTCATTTTAATAGCTGCGTAGTAGCATCTTATTGCTGCTTCGTTTTGTAAATTTCCTAATGATATATGATGTTGAATATCTTTTAATACACTTAATTTCCATCTGTATGTCTCTTTGACAAAGTATTTGTTCACATCTTTCTTTTGTCCTTTTTTAAATTGAGTTGTTTGTTTTCTCGTTGTTAACTTTTTAAGAGTTCTTTATATGTTTAGATACTGTCCTTTAATAGATACGTGTTTTGCAAAGATTTTCTCTGAGTCTGTGGCTTGTCTTCTCATTCTCTTACAGTCTTTCATAGAGCAGAAGTTTTTAATTAAAAAAAATTCATCTCAGAATTTCTTCCTATTTTGGTTTGTGCTTTTTATGTTGTATCTGAAAGTTTCCTCGAACTCAAGGTCATCTATATTTTCTCCTATATATCTTCTAAGAGTTTTATAGCTATACATTGTATATTTGTCTGTGGTTTATTTCGAGTTCATTTTTGTAAAGCATATAAGGTCTGTGTCCAGATTTATTTATTTATCTAGTTGTTTATTTTGCATGTGGATATCCATTTTTCAGCACCATTTGTTCTAACAACACTTTTTTTTTTCCTTCAAGTTACTTTTATCTTTTGTCAAAAATCAGTTGACTATATTTGTGTGTGGGGAGGGGTATTTCGCCAATGCAACACTGTCTGTAATTTTATAATAAATGTAGAAGTTGAAGAATGTCAATCCTCCCACTTTGTTCTTCTTCAAGATTGAGTTGACTATTGTGGATCTTTTGCCTTTCCATGTAAACTTTAAAGTCAGCTATTGCTATTCACAAAATAATTTGCTGGGATTTTTGTTTGAAATTGTCGAATCTATAGATCAATTTGAGAAGAATTGACATCTTGACAATATTGAATCTTCCTATTCATATTATGTAATATGTCTCCATTTATTTGAATCTATAGTGGATCATTTTAAAAATATGAACTTTATTAAAGTAAGATTCGGAAAATTTTTAGTTATATAGTCAGTCTTTAAATATTTAGTTTAACATTTATTTTTATTATTTTATGAATATTCTATTGAATAATAGTTTTTAGTATGAGTCTGCTCCATTGTTTTGGTTTTATATTTTTGGACTTGTATTAAATGTATGTTGATTTCTTTTTTTGCCTTTCTTTTGCATCTATTATTTTATCTGGAATCTACTTCCACTTTTATTCTTCTTAGTTTATTTAAAATTTTTAAAAGTTGTTTTTTATCTTACAAAAATGGTATACATTATATTTGCTCTTGTGCTCTTTCTAATTTTTGTCTTGAGTTTTGAAGTATTTTCTTTTCTTTTAATTTTTCCTGTTTTGTTTCTTCTTTTCTGAGCTCATTCTTTAGATTAAACTCTTCGTTTTGAGTTTTTAAAAAAATGTGAACTTATTTTTTAGTTTAAATGATGGAACAAATTTTTAAAAAATACTCATGCCTTCAGCCATTATTCAAGGACACTATGAACATGCTGGAAACTATGAATGAATAACAATTTGAAAAAAATCTGAATTATGTTATTCTTTCATAGTTTCCATTATTTTTTTAAATGTTTTTAACTAATTTTGAAATTTAGGTCATAATTTTTGCTTTGTGGTTTTATCTTTTTGAGGTGTTTTCATTATTTATTATGCCTGACATTTGTATATAGAATTTAATCGCAATTAGTTTTGTTAAAGATTTTAAGTGAAATAAGCTTTTCGGTATGTTTAGAAGGGAGGAAAGGAACAATATAACTTTTCCACGTCTACTCCTTATTTTCTGAGGTCTGCCTTCTCTGATTCCTCCATCATTTTTATCTGTATCATCTGTTTCCTTTGTCCTGAATATTTTACATAGTGTTTTCCCTTCAATACTGGACTTTATTTTGGAAGAAAGCTTCAGATTGTTAGTTTAAAAGTGACCAGAGCCCAGACTGCTTTCAGAACTAATTATGATCCCCTTGTATTCCATCTTCCAACTGGATTCTCCTGAAACCCTTCCTATTTTCAGCTGCTGTTCTCAAAGATGTCTGTGTGCCTAGTACAGGAGGTTTCTCATCTTGCATCCATTAGATACCTCTGCTTTGCCCTGCTTCCTCATGCACATATACCATAGCACATGAATCTTACAGCCACCTCGCTTTGTCCCTTCCAAGCCATATATCACCATTAGTTTTACTGTAGATGTCATCTTCGGGTTTTTTGATCTTGCTAGCCAACTTATTTTATCTTTTTTTTTT
>NW_011913683.1:0-1841 GCF_000151845.1 Pteropus vampyrus | reverse complement strand
TTTTCATTATTTAGGAATTAAATATCTGTTTAAAATTTAAATATGCGATTAAAAATCATAACAAAAGCAAACTCAATATTTTCCACTGCACTGATATTTTAGGAGAAAGCAATTATAATTTTAAAAAATGCTACTTATATTTTCCAATTGGTTTTTTTTTTCAGTTTTAGTTCATTTTCTTTAGTAGATAAACTGTTCCTTTGATCTATCAAATATGGATAACTTTTGGGAAATCTATTGACCTACTGATACTTTTTAAAATGTTTACTATTACTAACTCTATCTTCTAGTACCCTGTGGAATTTGATCTATGAAAGAAGTAACTTTGTTTTCGTCTACTCTATTAATTATACTACTGCATATAATAGGACAACCCTTTTCATCCTGGAATGTTTCAGACATATTGACCCTGGAATAAAAAGAAAGATGAGCTGTAGGCTTTCTTCTCTTCTGGGAAAGGCATCTCTCATCAATAAAATTTAAGTACTTTGCTCAAAGGCTATAAATTTAAGCTTTTATTGAGGTCTGCTCATAGGTAAAAATAATTTCCTGTTTTTTAAAAAACTACTCTTATAGGATTTTAAACTTAAATTTTATTTTAAAACATTTTTCAGTTGAGGTTTTTGGTCTAGGTCTCATTGTTCTAGGCATATTGTTACTATTTATTAACTCTATAATAATTAAAATGTTAATTATCTTTGCAAATCTCAGGTATTTTACCAATAGGTGAAATATATATAAAATAGCCAGCTATTCTGTCATGCAGAGTAGTTGTGAGGATAAAATGAAGACTGAAAAACTTCATTCCATGGGAAACCAAATGCTCTTGACTTTTCTCGTATCTCACTGAGAGTTTATTCTCATCCTTCTTTGATAAGGCCTTCCCTTCTTACCCCCTCTCCCACCTGTTAAGTTTAGCATCTCCCATTATTTAATCCTCACCTCTTTTTCTCTTTTCTCTATCGAAGCCCCTTGTTGCAATATGTCATCAATCTACCCCAGATATGTTGATATCCCTCAAACATCTACCTACTGGGAAAATCTCCTTCCTGCTCTCCGGAATCATACATCTGACTGACTTGGAGGTTAAAGACATTATGACATAACCTATATGTATGTCTTTCCCAGTATTTCCTAGTGACATAACCTATATGTATGTCTTTCCCAGTATTTCCTAACTCAGTAAATAACACAGCTATTTTTCAAGCTGCTCACACTTAAAACTCAATTATTCTTGTCTCTTTTTTTCACATCTCAGCATAGTTTAACAACATATTTTGTTTGCTCGAATTTCACAATAAATATTAACAATTATTTTTTCACATCTCATACTACCACCCTACTCCAACCAAAATATCTCTCACAGAGGCTTGAGCAATACCCTCATAACCGGTTTCCATGTTTCCTCTTGTTCCTTACAATATATGTTCACACAAAAGAGTGTATCTTTTCAAATGCCAATTAGATCATGTTATTCTCAAGACAGCCTCTCAACCTCTCAGCCCTCTAAGAATGAAAGCTAAAGTCCTTTCTATTGCCCACTGAAACCTCCATAACCTAGCTTCTCACCTCCTACCTCTCCCACTGGGTTATTCTGCTCCAGACCCACTGGCCATCTTCCTGCTTCTTAAATAGGTAGGGCATGCTCTGTCATTGGAGTTTTTGCATTTGTTTTTCAGACTGCTAGAAATAGTCTTCTCCAAGGCACATCTTCACATTTATGTCTCCTAAACTCTCACCTCTTCAGAGATATCTTCCTTTAAACCTCACTTAAAAATGTACCTTTCTACTAGTTTTCATCTCAATGTTTGTTTGCAAAATCTTTAGTCCTCAGAAAGAGT
>NW_011913682.1:0-2091 GCF_000151845.1 Pteropus vampyrus | reverse complement strand
TTCTACGCCTTCACTATTATGATCGCATAAATGGCTTGTATTCCTAGCCTAAGATCCTATTACTTTTCATTTTTGTTTTTCCTGTTAATAATTACCTCATTTTTCATCAACTTAGTTTTGTTTTTTTAAAAAACAATTGACTAAATCTTTCCATGCCCTCAATATAATTTTCCACATGACCAAACCTGTCGGATAATTTGTCAGTCTCATTTATTTTCCTTGAGACAAACTCCTTCACCCCCTGGAGCCTTCTGACTTCCTGCTGGTGTGGTCTGGTTGCTCTCTGGGTCAGGGCACAGCAGACCTCCCGATAGTCCCACAGCCACTCCCCAGGCAATTCCCTTCCCTCCTGTCTCCTCTGTTGGGGTCTCTATTCCTGAATCGCATGTCTTCTTTCTTGGCTCCCCAGTTTTAGTCGAGTACATCTTTCGGTAGTTTCATTAGAAAAGGTACATGGGAAAGCTAATTGTTCTAAGGCACTGTATGTCCAGAAAAGTCTTTCTTTCACCCTCACATTTAATTGATAGTCTGGGTTGATATAAAATGCTAGCAGAAAAACATTTCGATCAGAATTTTTAAAGGCATTGGTTCCATTGCGTTCAAACTTCCAACTTGCTGTTGAAAAGTTTGATTCCATTGTTATTCCTGACCCTTTGTGTGCAAGGTTGGGACCAGGGTGAGGTGACCGAAGCGCTTGCCACCAGTGCAAAATTTAAGGGAGCACCAACAAATTCAGTGATCAAGATATATAATATTTCATGCATATTTTTAAATCAAAATTAATACAAAACATCGTGATGAATGAAATATCAATCTTAAATAGACAGGAAGCTTATTTGCCTCACTCTATTTCCAGCCCCATCAGATGATCTTGTCTTTATTTTAAATTTTGCTATTTTGTTCATCATGGATTATTTTCCATTATTTTTTATTTTTTTAAATAGTGCTTTGATTTTTTTATTTATCTTAGTAAATGAGGGGGGGTTTTTGGTGACTTCTTAAGTTTTGTACATAAAGCAAGTGCCTCACTTGCCTCACTCTAATCCCATCCCTCTCCAGGAACTTTGAAGAACCGCTCGTTATCTCTGCGTCTAAAATACAACGATGAGCTTGGATATGGGTATTCTTTTCATTCATTGAGTTGGATACTCAGTGGACCTTGTTATCTGGAAACTCACATCTTTAATTCTGGGAAATTTTCTTGTATTATTTATCTGAAATTTTTATTCCCTCCTTTCTCTATTTCTGGAACTGCTATTAGCTGAATGTTAGAGCCCCTGGGTTGATCCCCTAATTTCTTACACTTTCTCTCCTATTCCTCTTCTGATCTGTCCATCTCTTTGTCTTTTTCTGAATATTTCCAAAGAAAGTTCCTTGACTTCATCTTCCAATTCTTAATATCTTTTTAACTTTTGCTATCAGAGTTTTTACTTCCAAGATTTTGTTGTTGTTGTGTTGTTATCTGATTATTTCTTTTTTTATTCCACTCCATTATTTTTCCATAGATGTAATATGTTCTTTTATCTTGCTGAAGATATCAATTATGGTTTCTTTGATCTTATGTCCTGCTCACTGAATAATCTCCATTTCTTCTTGCTTCATATTTTTCTCAAAGCAAAATAAAGGAAAGCTTCCCTCACATGTCAGTGATCCTTGGCTGTGTGTTCACATCTAAGAGTAGGCCACCAAAAGGCCAGTCGGAGACATTAAGTACCTGAGTTTGACATGTCAATCTCGGATGAGTGTCACTGTAGGACAATCAGTTGCTCCTGACAGCTTATCTGCTAAAGACTCCTAAACTTAAGTATCTGGTGATCATTACTTGGGGCTGTTTCATTCCTCCAGAGAAAATATCCTTTTATCTCCTTGTGGGGTCGTGGATAGGATGCAGATATAAGCCTGATTCTGGGGATCTGGAGTTGGGTGGGAGAAGGCAGCTGGGAGTCTCTTTGCTTCTCTACAGACTCAGTCCCCCTCTTTTAGTGGACTCCTCACTCCTTCCTTTATCTACATCTGGCCTCCCTGAGACCAGAGCTATGGTCTCTCAAGGGATTAAGAGGGACAGGTAAGGAGTTGAAGATCTACCTGTTC
>NW_011913681.1:0-1565 GCF_000151845.1 Pteropus vampyrus | reverse complement strand
GGAAGAATCAATATAGTTAAAATGACCTTATTACCTAAAGCATTATACAGATTTAATGCAATCCCCATCAAAATCTTGTCAGCATTTTTTAAAGAAATAGACCAAAAAATCATCAGATTTGCATGGAAGCCCAAAAGACCCTGAATTGCCAAAGCCATCCTGAGAAAAAAGAACGAGGATGGAGGCATCATTCTGGACATCTTCAAATTATGCTACGAAGCAACAGTAATCAAAATGGCATGGTATTGGCAGAAAAACAGACATACGGACCAGTGGAACAGAATTGAGATCCTAGATGTATAGCCATATTTATATGGACAAATAATTTTTGACAGAGAAGCCAAAAACATACAGTGGAGACATGAAAATGTCTTCAATAAATGGTGATGAAAAGTGGAAAGCCACCTGCAAAAGGATGAAACTAGACTGTTGTCTAGCACCACACACCAAAGTTAACTCAAAATGGGTTAAGGACCTGAATATAAAACCTGAAACAATAAAATGCATAGCAGAAAACATAAGAACTAAACTCAAAAAACCATGGACTTAAAGAAGATTTTATGAATTTGACCTCAAAAGCAAGGGGAGTAAATCTAAAATAAATGAATGGGACTACATCAAACTAAAAACTTCTGCACAGCAAAAGAAACCGTCAACAAGGTAAAGAGACAACCATCCAAAAGGGATAATACCTTTGCAAGCAATACCTCAGAAAAAAGCTTAATATCCGACACATAGAAAGAACTCATATGACTCAATAATAACAAAAAAACAAATTATCCAATCAAAAAATGGGCACAGGATCTGAACAGACACTTCTGCCTGGAGGACTTACAAATAGCCAACAAATATATGAAAAGATGCTTAAGATCGCTAGCTATTAGGGAAGTGCAAATCAATACCAAAATGAGATACCATCTCACACCTGTCACAATAGCTATAATCAACAGGACAAGTAATAAATTTTGGAGAGGATGCGGAGAAAAAGAACCCTCATACACTGCTGGTGGGACTAAAAATTGGTACAGCCACTATGGTAAACAGTATGGAGGTTCTTCCAAAAACTAAGAATTGATCTACCATATGATCCAGCAATCCCTCTACTGGGTGTTTACCCCAAAGACTTGGAAATCCACATCCGAAAAATATTTGCTCACTAATGTTCATAGCAGCATTATTCACGGTAGCCTGGACATGGAAGCAATCCAGGTGTTCTATGATAGATGATTGGCTAAAGAAGCTGTGGTACATATGTACAATAGAATATTACTCAGCCATTAGAAGAGATGAAATACTGCTATTTGCAACAATATGGATGGCCTTCGAGATAATCATGCTAAATGAAGTGAGCCAGACAGAAAAGATTGTAATCACTTACAACCAATGATATCACTTACATGTGGTATATAAACCTAAAAACAACAAACAAATAGAACAAAGAGAGACTAGTGGTTACCAAAGATTGAGGAGAAGGGGAGAGGAGCAAAGGAGATGTGGTAAAAGGGGTCAAGTATACGGTGACATTAAAGAATTTAAATAAATAAATAAATAAATAAATAAATAAA
>NW_011913680.1:0-2277 GCF_000151845.1 Pteropus vampyrus | reverse complement strand
CCACCAGAGAGACTTTAATATTCACCACCATCCTGTCGAGTCCAAGACCTTGCTGAGGATCCTGTAACACTTTGCTTCTTCTCTAGTTAGCTTTCCACTTTTTAGACACTTTCTTAGAGCTTGAGTTTTATTATCCCTTTGAGATTTTCTTGTATGTATGTACTTCTATCACTGTGTTTCTTACATGATATTAAAATTACATGTTGATGTATCTAATTCTCCCCTTAAACAAGAAGTCCCCTAAGATCAGGAAATCTACATTTTTTTTATTGTACCCATGGTGATGGGAACTTTGCCTGTCACATATAGGTACTCAATAAATATTTATTGAACTGAATTTGGGCAATGTTTAAATACCCGAAGTAATAATTTAAGGAGAGATTTAAAACTCTAGGAATCTTTTCATGGCCAACCCATCCACCTCAGATATGGTCAGCCAGTTTATTCAGAAACCTAAACATAGTATTGGGAGACATACGGAATTCATGCTGTGTCATTTCTATCAGAGAACTGTGTGCGTGCGTGCGTGCGTGCGTGCGTGTTATGCACAGACTTTTCTTTCTTGGTTACTGTAGTTATTTGAAAACAGCACCAGAACAAGTCTTTTTATTCTCTCCAGAAATCTCTTCCAGTCTGTGTCCTTTCAACACTTTCTTCACATTTGTTTATCTCCCTGCTATATCTTAAATGTCTCTTTTTTCTCTGCCTCTTTTTCATGTGGTTCCTAATCCTGGGACAGGCTGGACAGCAGCCACTCCAAGTACTAACTGCACAACTAGCTCAGGACCAAGGACAGCAGCAAGCTTGTTCTTGAAGTGGGAGGTGCTTTAGCTTGCTCAAGTTTGTTCAAGAATATGACCTGTGGGTGGGGCCTTTCTCACCCTCTGGTCTGTAGTTATGCAAAACTGGTTATTACTTTGGCCCTTGTTCTTCCATGTCTGTAGTGGGCCTGTGTCCAGTCTGTGCCTGATACGTCACTGTGGCACCGCTTCTACTGATGGACATGGAGGTGGGAGCAGGGAGAAGCTCTGGACTGGAAATGAGAGGGACTGCTCGAGGAGCTGCTGATGAGGGTCTCCTGCTCTGACCTCTGCAGTCAGCTGTTGCTGCTATATGCCACCTACACCTGAATTTCTGGCCATAAGGAATAAGGGGAGAGGGGAGAGGCATTGGGAAGGTTCTGGGCCATTTCATGTTTGGATGCCTGCCAGAGTGGCTTTCATAATGACAGAAGCCAAAACCAGCTTTTCAAATAAACAATTTCATCTTTAACTAAAGTCATTATGCCCTGATTAAACTAAAATGAATTAAAATTAAAATACTATTGATAGGCATACTGGAGAAGAGGGCAGGGGACTGACAGTGAGAGTCACAAGGAGCAAGACTTTCATATGTCTGAACTTCCACAGCATATACCTTTTGCCTCTGAGTACCTTTTTAATTCTCTCTAAATATATTATAAAAGCAAATATATTGCTAATGTTTAACAGTTGGTTCAGATCCATTGTTGACTAATTCGTCACTGGCTAATGTTCAGTGGTACTTCATGGACCCATACTAGGGTAATGCTCAACATAACAAAAAGACAATAAATCTACCACCACCGCCACCATCTGTGAGGTATGAACACTTTAAGTAACTGGGTCGGTTAATAAAGAATCCGTTTTAAAAAAAGTGATGGGTAGATATAATCACTACTCAAGTGGCTGTTTTCTTGTGTCTAGAGTACGCTGAATGATGTCAGCTTTTCTGGGGAGGGAGGGAGAATGAATGAGCCTGTGTGTATTGCAGCTGAGGTCTCAACTCAAGCTAATATTAAATCTTGTGAAGAATAAACAGAAACGGTTTGCTTATTAGCTGGGCTTAGAGAGGTGTTAGCCACATGTTTAAAGTGCTAATTATTAGTAATCTTTAATGGAGCTAATTTAGCAATGGTAAGTGTTACAAATTTCTGCTCTTCAAAAGTAGCCCTTTAGCCAGGACTTTATATCTAATATTGACTTTAGAAAGTTAATATTGAAATTGACCACAGTTAGAGTTCACATGGGAGTGTGAGAGAAAGATGGAGGTGTGGGGGTAGAAATAGCACAGAGAGGGACCAAGGGAAGAAGAGGCGCAGCAATTACTAAGCGCTTTTTGTGTGGAAGGCACCATGGCACCGTGGATGAGTATGAGTTGGTCCGTGGGTCACTCATTAAGCACCAGCTGTATGCAAGCACTACAGATATGGAGATAAGCACCCAGTTCCTGCCCTCGGGAGCTTAGAGTCTAGAGAGG
>NW_011913679.1:0-2274 GCF_000151845.1 Pteropus vampyrus | reverse complement strand
GTATGAACTGCTCTTAGGGAGACAGTCCAGTTTTAGTGGTTTGGCAGCTAGCGAGTTTTCCATCTCAGAACACCTTTACATTCTTAAAAATTAATGAAGATCCCAACACCGTCTGTTTACGTGTATTATTTCTACTCTACTTGATATTGCATGTGACACTGATACTTAGAAATTAAAATGGGAACACTTACATTTTTATGTATTAATTCATTTACAAACAATAATACTAAGTCCATTACAGGTAAGCGCAAATAAGTTATTTTTATGAAAAGCATGCATGTTTTCCAAAGAAATAAAATACCGAGCAAAGGGCACTGGTTTACATTTTTGCAAATCTGATCAGTGCCCCGCTCTCACGTCTGCACATACGCTTCCGCATTTAGTCTGCTGGAGTATCACTCATCACGTAGCCTCTGATAAAGTCGACAGTATGTGCATGAGCTATAGAGAATGAAAAAAGAAAATCACGTCTGAGCACAATGAAAACATTCAACGCACGGATCTTACGAAAGTGCCTCAGGAAGCCCAGCAATCCCGGGACCGTCGTGAAGGGCTGTCGTGGTCGGCGACGGCCAGCTCTTCCGCAGAGCAGCTCTGTCGTTTCGCATTTGTGAGTCTGCCCGTGGCCTCGCATCCTTTCCAACAGATGTATTGATCTGTCTGATAAATTTAAGTCAGTCTGGTGCACTCATCAGTTATGACTTAATAACAACTCGATTACGATTTTATTCTAGGTATTTTACGGTTGGTATTTGACTCCTTTGGCATAAGAGTTGTTAAAAGATCCCCTGTGTGTAGCGACATCACAGAAGCAGCAGAGCAGAGAGTTCCAGAAATCAGTCCCCCTTCTGAAGCAGCCGTCACGCTGGGAAAAACTGACAGAATCAACTTCTTCGAAGTCTAGAATCTAATCAAAAACTTAGATAACCAGGGGTGCCTAATGAAGAATGAGGCTACTCGATTCTCGTAACTCGGCCCACCCACCATCCCCCGTCCCCCAGATCTGCATCAGCTGGGGCCCATGGTCCTGGGCAGCTGGCCAGTGCCGGGAGCGGAGCAACAGGAATCTTGTGTTCAGTCTGGAGGACTCTGCGAGTCCAGCAGAGCAGCTGACCTTCGCTCCACTACTCTTCTGAGCTGCTGCAGCTGCAGAACGCCGTGAAAGGCACGCACCACCAGAGCTTCCCAGAGCGAGGGAGGGCAGGCCGAGCCGGCAGCAGTCAGAGCCGAAGCGAGGGAAGGGGCAGCCTAGGGAGGAAATTCTTGGAGGGCTAAGGGCTTAGAGGGGCTACCGCGTACAGCAGGGAATCCGGAGTGCCACGCACATGCCCAAGGACGGATGACCTCTCAACAGATCTGAGAGGACCCTAGGCTCGTGCAGACGGAAGGCGAAGGCTGGAACAGAGTTGTAGACAAATGGGCTTTCATGTCGTGTAGGAATCTGTGGTCAAACGAAAGGTCATGATGAATTCCCTGTATTTTCTTTTACAAGTTTTATCTGTTAGTGCTTATTATTAGGTTGATGATTAATTTTGACTTCAAATATGTTAAAATATGCAAGTTAAAGAAAAAAGGTAGAAGGAAATATTTTAATATTATTTTATGAACACAGGATTTGTAAATACTCTGGAAAAAGGTAGGCAATTACACTCTTAACTGATATTTTAGGTGTTGATCCTAAGAAGTTTTAAGAAGTTAAATCAGCCTTATGTTAAGATACCAGAAGAAGAAAAGAAGATCCTAGAATCCGTGTGTGGGCTTGGGTTCAACAGTCATATTATAGGGAGGAGCTATAATTATCTTACATTTTAAGAAACTTCTTTGCCCCCACCCCCCAAAAAAGTTAAATTCGTATTTTATCGTATCCCAAGCAATAGAGCAAGTTCACCACCCAGAATCCTTTACGATCAACCTGATCAGGAATAGGCCTCAGAGAAAATCACAGAACGTGACCGGCCGAGAAGCCGTGCGGACGCACCACTCACATTCACCTTCCCAACTCCTATGAGAAATCAAGCGTTGCTGAGTTGGGCTTTTCATCACTTTCCTTTGAAAATCCAATTAAAATAACTTCACATACACACCAAGATAATGATGCTCGGCCACTGCTCATGACTTCCTCATTAACACCCATCTTTCTTCTGGCCAATCATTCTTCTGGCAAATAGAAATAATGGCATATGAGCGTTCGATGCTGTTCACCAAAAGTTAGGTGTTGAATCTTACTGAAGCCAGGGGCATATAGTATTACAATAATTAATCTCATTTTTGTAT
>NW_011913678.1:0-2242 GCF_000151845.1 Pteropus vampyrus | reverse complement strand
GGCCTGGGTGGGGAACAGGAGAGGATGCTAATAAATGACTCTCCATGGCCCATTTCACCTACTGGGTTTTATAGCTTGGGGCTACGCTTCCAGATCACCTGCTGGGAAACAGTGGGGACAGAGAAACTAAGCTCTCAGAAATGGCTGCTTTTTAGGAACTGGTCACAGCCTGGGAGCCCCAGTGAGGAGAGTTGGGGGAGGGCAATCCAGGAATCAGAGTCTCCGGCCAAGGTTCCTGGGCTCTGGGGTTGACCTCAGACAGGCAGATCTGGCTGCAAACCGGCCAGATTAACCGGATGCTGACAATGCATATTTGGTCTCATGATTTTCCCCCGTCCTCTCCCACACTTGTATTTGGGAAAACGGGCGGCCAGGAAGGAGACAACACTGAAGATGCTGCGGATCATCCTGACTGCAGCTCTTCCTGACTGCAGCTCTTCCCAGGACCCTTTTACCAGGGGCAGGTGGCCCTGGGGCCCATGCGCAGGGCTGGACCTCTGCCTTCGTGTCCCACTCCTGCTTTCCTGAAGCTTGGCCGGTGGTCACATTGACCTCATCTGTAGATAGTTTCCTTCGAGAAGGTTCCATTAACACGGTCATATCCACCGTCTGGGGAAGACATTGTTATCCCCAGTTTACAGACGATGAAACCAAGGCTCTGGACAGTGATATCATTTCCCAAGGTCACACATTGACAGGGATAGGACTCATCCCAGGCCTTGCTGCTGCCAGGGTCTGTGCTGCTTTTATTCCAACATCTGTCTCATAGCTCTCATGGTTTAATTTGGTCTTCACCAGCATAAATAAGCAAAAAACATACCACGCTGGTTAAAGTTGCCATTGCTGGTCACTCTTTGGTCATCTCAGCCATGACTGATTTCCTGAAGAAACTTTTCAAGGTACTTCTCTTAAGGGCAATAGTAAAAAAAAAAAAAAAAAAAAAAATCTAAGAAGGTGTTAAGATGTGGAACAGTAGCTCAAGAATAGAAATAACTCATGACGAAACTGTTCTAATATAAGGCTTCAAAACAATACTATTTTTTGTAACATTATAAAGACCATGTTGCTGGAAGTTCTGTTTTTCTCTGGATGCCCCAAATAAATGCAGTTTGTTTACCTCAAACTTATAAATAAGTTACAAGACATTGCTTGTAACTAAAAACCCTCACTTGACTAATTTTAACGATTTCAGATTCACTATGATGATGCTAAAAACAACAGTAATAACATCTTCAACAGTTTCCATTTATTGAGTGTCTGTGTACCACTCACACATATGTATTGTTTTCATTTTGGGGACTCTGAGAGGTTAAGGGACTCTTCCAAAGTTCCACAGCACAGGTTGAAAGGATCTGGGTACTTTAATTCATTTCCGATGCAAGTTGTATCATTACAAACTTTATTTTTTGAAGAAAGTAATCTCACAATAGCTAGTAAGAATAAATATGCATATACTCTTGACTCTGCAATACTTTTTGAGGGAATTTAATCTACAGGCAGTTTGACCTCTGGGTTTTCTGCCCTTGGGGCAGACATATAAGAATGTTTGTCATGGCAAAAAAGAAAAAAAAAAGGAAACAACCCAAAAGCCTATTAAACAAGATTGGTGAATAAATTAGAGTGTTGATGTGGAGTGGTTTATGATATGTTAAATGTCAAAAGCAAACTCAAGGGTAATATTTATAGTATGATTCTATTTCAGCAAAATACAAATCAAACCAAACCAAAGGCCATATGTGTGTCTGTGGTCCAACTTGCCTTTGTGTGCACATGCATGATGCCCTCCAGGCTGTTAATATGGGTTGTCAGTGTGGTCGGAGGATTATTAACTTTTCCATCTACACCTTTGGACGGATTTATTTGTTATAGCAAGCATGTATTACTTTGTAATAAAAAATAAAGAAAATAAGAGGAATAAAGTTACCAGGTAAAGTCAAGGCTGAGGATTCCGGTTCCCACTTTCGAGTCAGAGGATGTTAAAAATTAGCTGTACTGTTATGGGAAAGGTTATTCCCACGACTACTCATTTTGAATATGTAATGAGATTTTTCCATTTTTAAATTGCCGGCTCCCAGTATTGTGTTATTACACTTGACTTCAGAAAAGAATTTACATGTTAACACAGCTCAGCAATAATATAATCACTGGTGAATATTCTTCAGCTTTCATAGAATGCCTGTCTCTCAAATAACTTAATTTTTCTTTCTTGTGATTTAAACAGCAGATATGGATGGCAGAATAG
>NW_011913677.1:0-3424 GCF_000151845.1 Pteropus vampyrus | reverse complement strand
AGTAACTATATGTCGAGTGAACATGCTGTCTACACATAGAACTATTATATCTCACATGTGTTTGGTGTCTAATGGTTTACCAAGCACTTTCCTAAAAATTCCCACACTTACAGAATTTTAGGGAGAAATCTTGGAAAGATTAGTCCAAATCCTTATTTTACAGATTAGAAAACCAAGTCCTAGACAAGTTAAAAAGTTAGGCTGCACTCAAGTCAGTGTAAAAGCTGGGAAAAGACCCTCACTCTCAGATCGGGATTCATACACTGCAAGGGCCTCTCTCCTCCAAACCAACAAATACCACAGCATGCATGGCATGCAGGCAGAAGTGTCTGAGCCTGGCGTGGTGCTTGCAGAGAGCATTTAATAAATGTTTGCTAAAACCAGCTGAATCACCAGGGAGCAGCACCCCAATTCCTTATTTCCCTCAGGTTGAATCTGAACAAGGTGTAACTAACTCTCAGGCCTGGCCTAACCAAGACACCTGACTGCATCTTCCAGTCAGGAATGAGCAGGTGGAATACACTAGTCTTCAGTGAGAAGACCTGAGTTTCTATCTTAGAGACGTCTGATCCAGAGAGAGAAAGAGCCCAGCTTTCCTCCAGAGCTGGTGAGAGGATGAGGCAGAGTCTCTACACAGCCCCGGGCTATGTGGTGACAGGCCAGAGGCAACAAGCTCCGATCACATCCTCACACCTAACCTGGAGAGGAAGCCCATCCCATGTGTCAGAAATCATCTGCTCTGATTACAACACCCTTTTCAATCTTCCTGGCCCAGGAGAGGATATGCACTGATAATTTTAATAGTGCCAGCAGGTACAATTAATTTTTATTCCTGTTCTTCATATACTGTTATGTGAGGTGGGTTGGAAGGACAAAATTCAACTCCACTGGGACTTCAGCCTCCAGCTCTGAAACAGACACACTCCTCCGAACTCAGCATGGAAAGTCTCACCCTGTGTTTCATCAGAAAGACCCATGCTATCCTACAAATGCTTGAAAGACCTGTGTGGCCTTGGGGGCCAAGGGTAATTGTTTTGTGGTTGGGTAATAGTGACTACAAAATTAAATTAAATTAAAAAGTCCAGGCAGGATTCGGTGAGTCTAATGGACATAGTAATTAAGCAAGATTTAATCAAAATGATAGTGAAATATTTCATGTTGTTTTAAAGAAGAATATCTATTTTATTGGTCAAGGTGGTCTTCATTTCATATATCCCTAATGTAAAGATTTTTTATGACTTTATTAAGAATTTTTTTAACTGGACATCTTGATTTATGCAACATTTCCCTTCTAAAGCAGTTTCATCTCCTTTTTCATGGTTATCCTCACATCATTTCCAGGAGGCAAAGTAGGCAAGAAGGATGCTTTCTTATTCAGTTTACAGATGGGCACACAGAGGTCTGGGAAAGTCAAATTCTTGGGTAAAGCTCTCAAGAAGGTAATGCTAGAGTTGGAAGGGATTTTTTTTTTTTAACACCCCCGTCTCAGACTTATGCTACTATATTCCCTCTCACTATTAGCTGAAAGGATAAGACAAAGAAAAGTGCTTAAAATTCGAGTGGAGGTTCTGTTGAGGACGCCAGTCTCCCAAGATTCCAAATCTCAAAATCTAATGAAATTTGCTCAGATCCCATTCTTCCTGACCCCCTCAGAGTACCCATCATTGAGCTGTATGCTTCTCACTTAGGTTCTACGACCCATGAAAATCAAATTGCCCTTCCAGCCCTAACTCTCACAGAGCTTTCATTTTGCCATGTCTAAAACTGAACTCAAGAAGTGTGATGTTGTGTCCTGGAGACAGCATGAGATGAAAATCAGAAGACTGGGTGGGTTTGGTCCCAACTCTGCTACCACGTAACTGGGTGACCTAACGCAAATCACTTCCTGCTGGCACTCAGATTCGTCACTAATTACAGGGCTGGACTAAAATCAGTGGCTCTTTCACAAAATACTTTCCCTAAGAAATGGCGACTCCAACTTCCAGCTGCTCAGGCCAAAAGGCTTGGAGTCATCTTTGACTCCATTTTTTCTCACATGCCACATTCAATTCAGCAGCAAATTCTATTCGCTCCATTTTCAAAATACATCCCAGAATCTGACTTCTTCTCATGATCGCCACCCATCGACTACTCTGTTCCAATCCACCTTCATCTCCTGCCCAAATTACAGAAGCCTCCTTAACTGGTCTTTCTTTTCTGCTCCTACCTTGCTCCTCCTTCAGTCATCTCTTAATACAGAAGCCACAATGACCCTATTTAAACAGGAGTCAGATTCTGTTCCCCCTCCTCATGTGGCTCTCCAGGGGCCTCCAAGGCTCCTCTTCCTGGCAGCCTATGGCCAATCCCCAACCACATCTCCTGCCACACTTCTTGCTACTGTGAACAAGACCACCTTGCTGTTTCTCTACCCAGATAAGCACACCCCCATCTCATGGCCTTAGACCTGCTGTTTCCTCTGCCTGAAATATTTTCTTTGGAGAGGTAACCAGCAAAATCCTTCATTTCCATCAAGAATCACTTCATATACCAATTTATCAATGATGCTTTTCATGATCACCCTACGTAAAACAGCAATATCCCTATCACCCCTGCTTTATTTTATCATCATCTGATATATTATATATTTACTGAGTTATTTGTATATTGTCTGTTTCTCCAACTAGAATATAAGCTCCAAGAAGGCAAGGACTTTTTCTGTTTTGTTGTCTGCTGTATTATATTGCCTACCACAATGCCTGGAACAGGAGAAACACACTGTAAACATTTGTTGAATGACTAAGTGAATTTTGATTCCTCTCTAGTATTTACCTCCTTCTACTTCATGTCGGGTCACTCAGCACTATATGATTTCCTTGCTGTGCCTCTTAGTAAATCCCATTCTTTCAGTTCCCATTGCCATTATCCAAGATCTGGTTTCTATTATCCCCCTGAATCACCGAAGTAGGCTTCCAAATCATTTCTTCCACCCTAAACCACACTGTACACTGTTACCAATGCCACTATAAATCATGGTTTTTCAGTATTTCACTGCCCTGACTAAAATGGTCAATGGCTTTCTTTGACCAGCAGTAGCTAGAACTCCTTGGGCTGACATTCAAAGCCCTCTACACTCGGGCTCCAAGATCAACCCACTTCTCTCTCCCATTGCTAGCCAACAGGAAGCCTCTGCTGCTGTCAGACTGGCCTCATGAGTGGCATCTCTAATGGGGACAAAGAAGCGAGAGAAGAAATTGGCACCGAATAATATGGAAATATTCAAAAGGTATTTCCATAAGAAATGGATGGATATTAAGAATCCTGGCAGCATACAATTAAAAGAACATCAGTCCAATTCTTTCCCCTCTATTAAGCTTGCCTGACTCACCTCTCATGAATTTGTCTGTTCCTTTTCCAAACTCCTATAGGTGACTAATTATCTGTACTA
>NW_011913676.1:0-1977 GCF_000151845.1 Pteropus vampyrus | reverse complement strand
TGGTGGCATGTGCCTGTGCTTACTCACATGGAACACTCCTTAGCGGCCTCCCTCCCAATCAAAAGATCTCTCTTACCCTCCCTTCTACCTCTTACTGGTTTCCTTCTTGGCACTTGCACATTTCCAGACATTTTATGTGATTTTGTTTAATGTAGGTCTCCCATCCCCTGTAGAATAGAAACCACAGGAGGGCAAGGACCTTCACCCCTCGCTGTATCCATGGCATCCAGGACGTTGAGGCAAGACTGAGCCCTGGGTGGCTGAGTTAACTCACACAGAGGCGCACAAGGATTTTTCACATTAAACTCCTGTAAGTGGAGCTGCAAGGTCAGGATTTGCACCGCCCAAGTTCCTTCTAGAAAGGTTGTTCTGGTATGAGGAGGCGGGCTTGGTTTTCAAGGTGGAAATGCTGCAGCCCCAGGAGAGCAGAAGCTGTCACTGTCGGCGGGGAGTTGATCCTGGGGGCGTTCTCAGGCTACATCTCCGTCTCCTCCTCTCGGTCGAAACCTTGGACCAGCTGTCCAGCCTTGTGGTCCACCCCGTTTGGCTCAGGAGACATCATACGTGCTTTTGATCATGCCACGTTGTCTCATGCTTCCGCGTCTTTGCATGGGCGCTGACCCCACCGCCTCACTGCACGCTGCTCAGCTCAGGGGCTGTGCGCTCCCTCAGCCCATGCCCCAGCCAGAGAGAGTCCCCCAGACCAGTGGCGCTTGTAGTCCTGTCCTTAGGGGGCTCCCTGCTGTATCTTGAGCCGGCAGGTGCGGAGAGAACCCTCAGAGGCTCACGCAACCCCTCTGCTTCCACGCGAGCCCCCGCAGGTCCCCTAGAGTAGGCTGGGAGCAGCAAACCATTCGCACGCAAGCGCCTCCATCTGGGGGAAAACAGTCTTGGCGTCGAAGGAAAAGCCCACACAACTACCAGACCTTGAACCTTGCAAGAGAGAGAAACTCAGCTAAACAAGAGGGAAACTTGAGCTGGACCTAAACTTGACATTTTGGTCAAGCCTCATTTCTTAATTTTTCATAAAGAACATAGATTACTTAGAGTAAAACAAAACAAACAATAAACCCTTTCATGCTGCGGCTGGGAGGAGGACTCTCCCACAGGCAGCATCTGAAGATCTTGCTAAAACTTCAGATTCTCTGACTCCCAGCCTCAGACAGGAACAGACAGGCGGTGCCCAGGAATCTGCGGCTATTTCATACCCCTTCTTCTCAAACCTCTACCCAACTGATGGCCCTGCCTTATATTTTGTATGAGTTGGTGTAAACCCAGGAGAATTTCCTTGCTGTCCCACCACCACAGCCAATGTATGAGTCCTAAGCTCTCTGCCTACCTTCTCTCCATTTCTAGTGGAGAAGGTGCCAAGAAGGCATCCATCATAGGTGACCCCTCCCCTGACTCCAGATCCTAGCCCCTAACTTCTTCCTGCATCACCAGCCTCTCACTACTGAATTATTCCCATCAGCCTACAAATGTGCCCGAATATGGTCCATCTGGGGGAAATGAATATGGTCTACCTTCACCAAAACAAACCAGAACATACACAAACAAGCCCTCCAACACATCTCCGCATCCTGACAACATCCATTTTTTTAGCTTTCCATTCTCTTCTCAGCCCATGCCAAAAGGGCTTTTCTCTTTACCAGTCACTAGTTTTGATCCAGGTGACCTCAGGCCAAACACAATGGTCAATTCTCTTTCCTTATCTTATTCCAGTCCAGTAACTAGCTACACTTTCTCCTGCAAACCTCTTCCCTCCCCGTTTCGTCTCACTCACTGTCCAGTCTGTACTAGCCTCCTTCGCTGGCTTCTTCTCTCTCAGAACTCTTAGGGTTGGTATGACTATCTGATGCCTGTTCTCCTTCTGTGACCTTACTCAGCCCCAAGACATTAAAACTGTCTGTATATTGATGATTTCTGAGTGTATATCTCAAGCCAGGTCTTTTCTGACCTTCAGTTTCTAATACCCAG
>NW_011913675.1:0-1551 GCF_000151845.1 Pteropus vampyrus | reverse complement strand
ATTACCTTAAGCATTATACAGATTTAATGCAATCCCCATCAAAATCCCATCGGCATTTTTTAAAGAAATAGAACAAAAAATCATCAGATTTGTATGGAAGCACACAAGACCCCGAATTGCCAAAGCCATCCTGAGAAAAAAGACCGAGACTGGAGGCATCACTCTGCCCGACTTCAAATTATACTACAAAGCAACAGTAATAAAAACAGCAAGGTATTGGCAGAAAAAAGGACACACATACCAGTGGAACAGGATTGAGAGTCCAGAAATAAACCCATATATATATGGGTAAAAATATTTCGACAAAAAAGCCAAAAACATACAGTGGAGAAAGGAGAGCCTCTTCAATAAATGGTGCTGGGAAAGCTGGAGAGCCACCTGCAAAAAAAAGAAATTAGACTGTTGTCTATCACCACACACCAAAATTAACTCAAAATGGATTAAGGATCTGAATATAAGAGCTGAAACAATAAAATGCAGAGAAGAAAACATAGGAACGAAACTCAAGGACCTTGGAGTTAAAGAGGACTTTATGAATTTGACCTCAAAGGCAAAGGGAGTAAAATCAAAAATAAATGAATGTGACTACATCAAACTAAAAAGCTTCTGCTCAGCAAAAGAAACCGTCAACAAGGTAAAGAGACAACCATCTCAGTGGGAAAATATATTTGCAAGCAATAACTCTAATAAGGGCCTAATATCCAAAATATACAAAGAACTCCTACCTGCTCAATAACAACAAAAAAACAAATGACCCAATCAAAAAATGGAAAGGGGACCTGAACAGACACTTCTCCCTAGAGGACATACAAATGGCCAACAAAGATATGAAAAGATGCTCAACAGTGGTAGCTATTAGGGAAATGCAAATCAAAACCACAATGAGATACCATCTCACACCTGTTAGAATAGCTATAATCAACAGGACGAATAATAAAAAATGTTGGAGAGGATGTGGAGAAATAAGAACCCTTATACACTGCTGGTGGGACTGCAAATTGGTACAGCCACTAAGGAAAACAATATGGAGGTTCTTCAAAAAAACTAAGAATTGATCTACCATATGATCCAGCAATCCCTCTACTGGGTATTTACCACAAATACATGAAAACTCATATCGGAAAAGATATTTGCACACCGATGTTCATAGCAGCATTATTCACAGTGGCCAGGACATGGAAGCAACCGAAGTGTCCTATGGTAGATAATTGGCTAAAGAAGCTGTGGTACATATATACAATGGAATATTATTCAGCCATAAGAAAAGATGAAATACTGCCATTTATGACAACACTGATGGATCTTGAAATAATCATGCTAAGCGAAATAAGCCAGACAGAAAAGGTTGAAAATCACATGATATCACCTATATGTGAGATATAAACCTAAAAGAAACAAATGAACAGGACAAACAAATGGAGACTCACGAACATGGACTATAGACTAGTGGTTACCAGAGGGAAGAGGGAGGGGGAAGGTAGATAGTGTAAAAGGGGTCAAATATGTGGTGACAGAAAGAAATCTAACTATGGGAGGTGAACAGATAGTGTA
>NW_011913674.1:0-2124 GCF_000151845.1 Pteropus vampyrus | reverse complement strand
CTATTTCCATTTCTTGGTGTTCCTTGTCAGTTCTGGCTGCAGGCAGGCACAGTTTTTCCAGTTCTATTCACTTCCTTTCTGACCCTACAAAATGGTCAGAGAAAGTGGAGAGAGACAGATCTCCCTCCACCCTCCTCCCTTTCACGGCCATTTTCAAGGTGCTCAATTTGAAGCATTAACCTGCACGACTCCACATCCCGGGAGCCCAGGAGAGAGGCCAGTGGAGCCTTATTAACTTACAGTTTCCTCATTTCCTTCTGCTGGCCTTTTTGTGAACATAGCCCTGAACCTTCATAGGATAGCACTTTCTTTTAAAATCAGAAGGGGAGGATCGAAACTAGCAAAGGTAATTGAGAAAGAAGGAGAAAGAAACCAACTGTACCATACTGGCGGTTCTGATCTCCCTTAATACCGAGATCACACACAGCCGCCAATCTCTCTCATTCCTGGGTGACTAAAACCTCATTTAGAAAAATGTATTTGGTAGGCAATTTCAACATTCTAAGACAAGAGGAAGTATGCAGAACCAGTTGAACCTTCGACAATTGTCAACTATTTATTCATATCATATCCGTTCAATGCACGCCCAAGCTAGGCCTCTGCTAACCTTAATTTTGAGCAAATTAAGAGACTTAAGCTATGCTAGGCACCATCTCTCTCTTCAGCTAGCTGAGAGGAAGGTGGAGTGCATTTACCACCATTACCTATGCACAATAAAACTTTTGATACATCTTTAAAGAGAAATGCACCAGGAAAAAAAAAAGTTAAGTTTTTGAAAGAGGTCATTTGTCTTTAGCCTAATTCATCTGGGTATGATAAGGGTTGCTGCAGACATAAAACTGTCTAGAGTCTGGCTTCAGGGTTTAGAATTATAAAATATTCATGGCGTATAATTTTGCATAATTTGTTTAGCTACCAAGACATAATTTAGTTATTTGGTGCATGAATCCTTTAGAAGGCCTAAAGAAGAGAAAAACGGACTTTAAGAAGCTAAATCCAGCTTTGATGCAAATATGGATAAGATGAACGTATCCTGTAGTAGTCTGTGTACTTGATATGCACAAACACACATATACACGCACATTCTGCATCTGTATATAACTGATTATTCCTACTAATCCTTAGCACTGTTTTACCAGGCATTTAACACGTATTAGTTACCTAGTTTCACTCTGCATGTGATTGCCTATAAACCCAAAGGAAAGAGCTACAGAACTAGTCTTCACTTTCAACAAGATACATTTATATTATAAAATTCCTTGATTGTAAGGTCAGTGAGATAACGCACATGATGATTTATTTATTCAAAGCATACGTAGCTGATCTCCGTGTCCAGTGCTTTGCTGATCATCGACAGGTATATTTGTCAAGAGTGGTCCCTGTCCCCGGGGAAGCTCACAGTCTAGCTGAGACAAGACCTATAAGCGAGACCAACCGGAGAACAAGTAGCTGGAAGGCATCGTTTAAGCAGGTGCAAGCCCTCAAACCAAGATATAGAGGAAATGCAAATAAAGGAAGATGATTGTACTCTACCCTCATGGCCCCTGGCCAGGTCACCCCCACCCCTCTCTCTCCAGATCACTGTGACCTGGGATCACCCGTCTCTGGGTCTGCATCTTGCCCCTTCTAACCCATTCTCCATATTGAGATAGGAGAGGATCTCTCTAAATGCAAAGCTGGCAATGATATGTGTCTTGACCTTAAAGAAAAGCCCAAGCCCCTTAGCTTGGCATATAAATTCTGTCCCCAGCTCCCGGGCAGAACGGCTTGCCTTTTACTCAAGAAGCAGCCTCGTTTCTCTCGACCTCACAGTTCATCTCCTCTCCATTTGCAATGTTCTCACTCCCTTGTCCTGCTTTCGGCTTTTCTTCAGTTTCAGCTTAGGCTCTGTCCCTTCTGGAAGCCTCCTCTTACTTCCTGAGACCGGTGAGTCCTCTCTGCATGTCCTCCATTGCTCCGGAACTTTCCTGGCCTGTACTTACTACAGAGCATTCGTGTCAGTAATTGGCAATCAGTAAAGTTAGTGGAGAGCTGAACTCCGACCTTCTGGATTTGAAACCAAGACCTGTCATTTACTAGTTTTGTAATCTTAAGGTAAATTGTTTACCTTTCCCGTGTTGCCTT
>NW_011913673.1:0-2487 GCF_000151845.1 Pteropus vampyrus | reverse complement strand
GATTTTCAGGCAGCAGCTTTAAAAATATGCAAATATGTATAGGTTGTGGGATGGCAATCATAAACTCAGCTGGTATCCACACCAGGAGATCTGGAGATGTCCCCTAAGTCAGGAGTCCCAACCCCCATGCCATGGATGGGTACTGGTCCATGGCCTGTTAGAAACCAGGCCACACAGCAGCAGGTGAGCAGCAAGCGAGTGACACTTCATCTGTATTTGCAGTCGCTCCCCAGTGCTAGCATCACTTCCTCTGTTCCACCTCAGATCATCAGGCATTAGATTATCATAGGAGCACTGGTCCCTAGTGCCAAAAAGGTTGGAGACTGCTGCCCTAAGCAAGAGTTGCAAAAATTAGGGCTCTAAGCGAATGTATAAGCTCCTTTCTGGTGGGAGGTATAGTCGAGCTATAGCCAAGGGAGTGTACAAGGAAAGTATCTCCCTGCTTACGTTCTTGGGATCGCTTCTATAGCCTCTAGATATATGGGAAACCTGAAGCCCATCCCTTAGATTGAAGCTCCAGGGTAAGTAAATATAGACTTTTTCATAGGGAGTCTATGGGTATGTTTCAGGCTTCTGTTTGTTCATTGCCCTGAGGGTGGAAGCACAACTGTGTCTTTCTGATTGGTACAGTCCTGTGGAGCCCAGGAGCACCAGCCCTGTTGCCCAGCAGGCTCAGGTGATCAAGGGGCATCTCCTCTGTAGATTGCATGTGCCCACTGGTTTAATGAGGCAGCTGGAGAGTGGAGGGTGTGGAGTACATTCATGGTCTTTAGCAAGGCGGCAGGAACTTGCCTTGACTGTGTGTGCCTGCAGGAGATTGTCTCACCTGTGTGTGTGTGTGCATCAGCTTTAGGGAAGGAGTGGGAGAATACAGTGACCATTTGTACTTACCTGCCTTAGCTGGGAAGTGTGGGAATGCTGCAATCACCTGAGCTTTATTGGTTTCAGCAAAGCAACAGGACAGGCTGTGATCACTTGCCACTGCCTGTCCTAGCAAGGCAATGAGATGATGCTGTGTCCACATTCACCTGCCTGTGCTAAAAGGACAGGTGGAGAGTGCAAAATTGTTGTCTGCCAGCACCTTTGTCTCCGTTGGGAATTTCAGCTGTCCCCTGTCCCTCCAGCAGATACTTTAAGATTAGCAAATGAGAATCCATTTGGAATCTAAGACAATTTCTCCATTTATTACTAATATTTTGTCTTTGTAATATTTAAGTAGAGAAAAACTATAAATTGAATACTATTAGTATTCGATAGTACCCTGTTTAAATTGGAATACAGATAGTTGAGATATGATTCGCCCACTGCCACTGTATGTATATTTGATAGAATTTGAAAACTTTTCTTTATAGGCACATGAGGCAACATTGGAAGCCAGAGCCAGTCCAGAGATGAGTGACCGAATACAGCAATTGGAGAGAGAGATTGCCAGGTACAAAGATGAATCTAGCAAGGCCCAGGCAGAAGTTGACCGCCTCTTGGAAATCTTGAAGGAGGTGGAAAATGAGAAGAATGACAAAGATAAGAAGATTGCTGAGTTGGAAAGGTAAGAACAGGGACTCACTGTGATGAAAAGGTTAAAGTATGGTTTTAAAACTGTACTTTTGGGGCACACTTTTCAATATATCTGTGTCTCTGAATTTAGATTCATGGGTGCTTGATGTTACTTTATTTTCTACTTCTTATTCTAAGTTCAGTGTAAATTCATTGTTGCAGTCTTTAAAAGGCAACACAGAATAGGAATAAATTTGGAAGCTATGGACTTCAACATTAATGGTTGGAAAGAAAGTATTAATTGATTAAAGAATTAAAGTTTTCTACTAGCTAATCAAAAGAGTACAGATAGTAGCCACTTGCTCTTTAATTTGTCTAAGGAGCAAATGAGCCTCAAGTTCAAGGAGTTAATATTTTTTCATTGGTTTAGATCATTTTTTGAGCTGATGCTCCTTTGGGCTATGCATTTTTAAACATTCACAATTTGTATTGTTGAGAAGCAGGCTGTTACATCAGTGCATAGACCAAATTTAGAAGAAGGAAGGACATTTTGAAGACCGTTTAGGAGACTTGGATATATTTATGGAGCTCTGAGTTTGAATTCTTCAAAATGAACTATGTTTGAACAGATCCAGCAAGACAGTTCTCTTGGAATTTTCTTTGTCTTTTTTTTTTTCTCATTAGGGTGTATTATACTAAAGATTAAGCATATGCCTCTTGACCTCTTCTTTTATACCTACCATATAATTAACGTAAATTCACAAGTGCATAGAAACAGTCTTTCCAGTAGAACTTCATTAATTACTCATATTCTGAACAGTCAGAAACTGACACTGTGACAGAGTGAAGTCACTAGAGTATGTGGCTCCTTGGAACCTGATTCTTAGAAATATTTTTATTATCTTGAAGTTTGGGAAGTATTAGACTACCTTCATAAGTTGTTTACTAAGTTAAAATTTTTTCAGTTACTGGTAAACTTGATATTTTTCTCTC
>NW_011913672.1:0-1451 GCF_000151845.1 Pteropus vampyrus | reverse complement strand
CCCCAGCCTGCCAGGCTCCAGGAAGCAGTGCCAGCCGGCCCCCAGGCCCCGCCCACCCTAGACCACGCCCCAGCAGGCCACGCCCCTCGTCCCGGGCCTCCCTTTGCCCGAGCCCCTCCGGTTGTCCCGCCCCTCCCCGGGCCTCTCCCCACGGTCCAGCCCGGGTCGGAAGGGGCTCTTCCCCGCAGGCTCCTGGCCCCACTGCCAACCACGCCCGGTTCAGACCCGGTCCGGAGGCCCCGCCTTCCTCCCACCCCGACCCGGCACCTTCATGCGATCGATGTTCACTTCCAGCTTTAGCTGTTCCACCGTCTTGCGGGCCTCGGCGATCTTGGCCATGTTGTTGGACATGGCTGCGGCAGGGAACGGGTTAAAAGCCGGGCGGGAGCGGAGTGAGGAGGTGTGCTAGGGGCAAGTCTCGGTCCCCAGGTGAGCGTGGCGGTGGCGTGGGACCTGGCGACCGGGTACGAGTGGAAAGGCGCACGATTGGGGGTGCCCAGAGGCAGGGGGAGGGAGGCACAGATGAAACGGGAGAAGAGGAGCAAGAGGAAGGATGGAGGGGTGCACAGATGGGGTACCTAGTGGCAGGTGGAGGGAGGGACAGAGAGGGGCGAGGAAGGCAGGAAGGAAGCACAGATGCAAGGCTGAGAGGCAGGTGCAGGGAGGGACAGAAGGACAGGGCCACAGGTGCTGGAGCAGGATCCAGGTGTCCTCAGCCGCCAGGGACAGAGCATGAGCCAGGAGGGGGGCCTTCCCCAGGCCAATTAGCGGCGGCTCCAGGGAGAACAAGGAATTAAGATCGCGGCGGGAGGGGCACAGAGGGGGCCTCATTAGGGCCTTAGCAGCAGCTGCCCCCGCCGCCCCCCTCGGGGAGCTCCCCCACCCCAGCCCCGGCCACCTCAAAGGCTCCTCTTCTCATTAGCAGCCGGAGAGGGCTGGGGTGGGGGTGGGCCCGACCCAGACAGAACTGGGAGGACGAAGAGAGGGACAAATGGAGCGGCAGAGGGAGAGACTGAGGCACGGAGGCCATAAAGAAACTGAAGAGGGAAAGAGACAGAGACAAGGGGGAGGGGTGAAGCGACGGAGGGAGCAGGGGGTGGACAAAAAGAGGGGTAAAGAAAGAGGCGGAGTGCGACGGGGGAGAGTGGTGCAGAGAAGACAGAGCGGCGGGGAGGGGGCGTTCCGAGGAGGAGACGGAGGAGTCCAGGAGGGATGGAGTGATGCGGGCGGGAGAAGAGAGAGACAGGGACACATGAAGCGGTACAGGAAGCGACAGAGAGAGAGCGGAGAGAGGCACAGAGGGAGAGAGGGATAAGGGCAGGCAAGGGACGGGGGACAGAGAGGGAGACGGAGGGGCTGGGGGAGAGACAGGCTCATGGAGATGCAGAAGTATAACGTCATTCATTCACTCACTCATTCGTTCATTCCTAGGTGGACAGATCGGCTGGGAT
>NW_011913671.1:0-1503 GCF_000151845.1 Pteropus vampyrus | reverse complement strand
ATATAATAAATTATTAAAATAATAGAAAAAAGAAAATTAATCAAGCAAAACAAATTTTTAAATCCCCACACTATCTCACTACACAGAGGCTCTATCAATTTTCCTGTTGGTGTATCTATCCATCCATCCCATATTTTCATAATTTTTTAATAGAATTGATATGTATGATCAGATAATTTTTGAGATAATACTTTTTTTAACTCTAAAATTTCCCATTCCCAAAAGGTAGCATGTGCTTTCACGACTTGGGGCAGTTTTGTTGTAGGAGCTGGGTCTTATTTCCAAAAGTATAAACCTGTTGGGAACAATGAGGATGAAGAAGAGGAGATGCTTCTCTGGCTAATATTTCTGGAGGTGAGAGAGAGAGACTTTAGGCGTGTAAGCCAGTGGGGCTTGTGTTAACTCTCTGGCAGCACCCAGAGAGGTAGTCAAGATATTTTCTGAAGGCAAGGCTGCTTGATGTACCAGGAGGTCACATTCTACACCATAAGCCTACATCCCCGCCGCCCCCCTCAAGATTCTCACTACCATAATGACACAACATAATAGACTGGAAAGAACTGTGAAAGCCAGAACACAGGTGGCATATAAATAAACATTGCCCATGAGTTTAGGTACCTCCCTAAAAAGCTCCTGGAACCAAAAGAGCCTAGGTAGACATTGAGACAGAATTTTTTACAAGTCCCCATGAAATGAGAGTTTAGCATCAAAGTTAAGCTGATTTATAGAAAACAGACTGCTCTCAGTATGTCGATATTTCTTGTATGCAAGTTTGTGTAGTGAAATTTTTACTGTAAATAGTTTTTTCTCTACTTATTTAGTTATTTTAGTCAGTGTTTATTAAACATCCATAATGTGTAAAACAGTTTGCTGAATATAAGGCAAAAAAAATCTAGGACAATTCTACTACTGTGAAAATATTTTCAGTTCAATAAATAAAAATCTAGATAATCTTAAAGGCCAAATTATAATTTATTTTCTATTTATACAATATTTTATGTAATCAACATATTAGCTTGACATTTAGGCAACTTCTAACTTTTCCCTAGTATTAAAAAACAAGCAAACAAACAAACTCAGTTTAATGAACATTATAGGACTACTCCTGTTAGGATAAAGCATGCCCATTTATTTGGAGCCTACAACTTTTTATTTTCCTAGGATATCTCATTATCAGTGCTTTCTTCTCCCTCCATCTCCACTGGATTATCTCAAGTCTTTCTTATCTTAAATCAAAAAGAAAAAAAAACATAACAACCAACAACGTCTTCCCTAATCCAATTTCCTCTTACAACTATAAGACTTCTATTTTAGTAGTAGTGCCTTCAGTCGTTAGCGCCTTCATTTTCACACATCTACTCATTCTTTAACTCACTCCTACGTGATTCTTCCCTCCTTTACACTATCAAAACAGTGTCATTGTTCTAGCTCACTAAATCCAACCAATTCTTGCCTTCATTTTTTTGTGCTCTGCTATAAATATTAATTTTTTTTTTTTTTTTT
>NW_011913670.1:0-2083 GCF_000151845.1 Pteropus vampyrus | reverse complement strand
TCTTTTTCTACAACTCTGATGACATGAATGCTAGATATGTTGGAGTCTCACAAGTCCCTGAGGCTATTTATTTTGTCTCAGTCTATGTTCTGTTGTTCATACTGGCTGGTTTCTGTTGTTTCATCTTCAACTTCACTGATTCATTTCTCCAGCCCTCCATTCTGCCACTGAGCACAATCACTATGCTTTGGATTTCTGTTCTATTTTTCAGTTCTACAATTCCCATTTGTTCTTTATATCATCTATTTACTTCCAGAGAATGTTTCCTTACTGAGGTTATTTTTTCATTTCTTTTGAATATGTTTATAACAGCTTGTTGACACATTTTTAGCATAGCTCTTTAAAATATTTGTCAGATAATTCTAATATTGTTGTCATCTCAGTGTTGCATCTTTTAGTTGTCTTTTTTCATTCAATTGAGATCTTCCTGGTTCTTGGTATACGGAGTGATTTTCTATTGAATTTGGACATTTTCATATTAGGTTATGAGACTGGAGCTTATTTAAACATTCAGTTTTTGCTGGCTTTCTCTAATACTGATCTAGCTTCATTACTGTCAAGCAGAGATAGATGTCCAGACTCTCCACTCGGCATCCATTAACACCTAAGGGTGGGGAGCTCCTTGATATGGCTGGGTGTTCCAGTTCCCCATGTGGTCTCCACAGATGTCACAGTGCAGGTGACCTGATTACCTATTGGCCACGGTGAGAGTCCCGACTCTCTACCAGGCTTCCTCTGACATCACTCTGGTGGGGTAAGGATGCTGCTGGGTGAGGAAAAAATCCAGGATTCCCACATGTTCTGCATGGACGCCCCAGAGAGTGAGCTCATTACTGGCCAGTGGAGATGACAATCAAGGCCCCCTACTAGGCCATCTCTGAAGTCCAGGTCCACCACTTGGGGAGGGGGCGGTGGGCTGGGACTCCTTGTCACTGACCGGGTGTAAGTCTAGGCACCCCATTGGGTCTTCACTGGCATGGATGGGGTCAGGCACAGTTTCTTCTGCGGTGTTTGGCTGGACTAGAGACATTATGGTCTATTAGTTTTCTATGTTGCTAGGCTATCCTTTTCTTGAGAGAGACAAGGCTTTTATTGGGACTTTTCATGTCTGTGCCCACTGATGAATCCAGATTGCCAGTATCTTCAGCTCCAAGTCTGAGTTATTTCAGGCAACAAGAAAACCCAAGAAACTCATCACCATGTTGTCTTTTGGGTCCTGAGGTTCCTAGTCAATCTGCTGCCTTCTTTTCACCCTTGGAGTCATCATATGTTTGTTTTATATATAGTGACCAGTATTTTAGTTGTACTTAGTGAGAGAAATAGGGGAAAGTACATCTACTCCATCTTCCTAGAAGCATAAGTTCCTAAGTAAATTTTTAAAAAATGATATCTACGCTACTTTAAATAACATTGAAAAAAAACAGTACATAAATACAATGGAATAATATACAATTGCTTAAAAAAGAAGCAGGCAATGCTACTGTAGTGACACAGAATGAGACAAAAATATATTAATGGACAAAAGCAAGGTATAAATAATGTGTAGAGGACGCTATTTGTGCAAAGTATTCTGTACAAAAGAATATATATACACACACATACATGCACTAAGTATCTCTGGAACATTATATAAGAAACACATAATAGTAGATGCCTTTGGGGAGAAAAATGGAAAATTAAGGAAAAAGGCAGTGGGGTAAGAGACGAAATTTTGTAGGCTGCCTTTCCAAAAAATAAATAAGTAATGTTTTAAAATAAATTTTATCTTGAAAAATAAGGAAGCAAGCCATAAAAATCTTATAGATGACTAATAAGAAATTTATATAGCTAAAATTCAAAAATGCTACATATTGTTAAGAGCAAAAGAATTAATAGCTCAATAGACTGAAACAGAACAGAGGACTAATTGCATGAACTGGAATGCAACCTAGTATACATTAATAACTACTTTAAAAATATATTTTAGATTCAATGGCAGGCTAGGTATTGGTATCAACCGTTCCACTGTAAACTAGCAGGAAAAAGGGAAAGAGACACAGCATCTTGAATTACCCCACCTCAGGGCACAGGTCTTAGAGTGAGT
>NW_011913669.1:0-1489 GCF_000151845.1 Pteropus vampyrus | reverse complement strand
AATTCTCTTGTCACTCTGTTTCTCTGCTGTAGATTCTTCTCTACTACAATAGCTGTGAAATGAAAATCTCATCTTTTCATTGTAGCTTCAGGCAGCCTTGTGACTCAGTTCTGGACAAAGAAACATGGTCTGCTAGTGCAGCCTCTCTGGCTTCTCCCTCTTTCCTTCCTGGCACATGCAAGAAATGCCTGAGCTGCAATATCCAAAGTCCAGGACTTTAGAGCAGTATTTTACAGAGAATCTGGTGCTTCGTTGGCATTTTTTAGTGCAGTACCAGCTCTGGACTGAATTCTTGTGCAAAATTAGATAAATACCTCTCTTGTTAAAAATGCTGTTTGATGGATTTTTCTGGGACTTATAGTCAAATGCCATTTTAACTAATTATTAGATTAGCTTTTAGAGATGAGCTTCAAAATGTTTGCACATTATTACTAAAACAGTCATGAGACATTGTCCTAGCTAGGTCTGTGTAACCTTTTTATGTATAGCCTCAGAATTTTTATGTATAGACTGCGAATACTATTTTAAGAACATTTGAAATCCCATCATGTCTAGCACAATGCTTTGTGGCTAGTAGGAAATGAGGATATGTATGAAGGAATAAAAAATATTGAGTAAAAAGGAATATATAAATTATTGGCACCGCTTATAATAAATTTTAATATGTACTTTCTGATTTTAATTTTTAACATTAAGAGTATATTTTACCTGTATGTTTTTTTACTCAGATTAGCGTCTATACTAATTTGTTAAATGAAATTATTTTATACATTAAAAAATTAGTGTTAAGCAAATAACTTTATGGGCTTGGTAATTAAATTACTAAACTATTCCTTCCATAAGCAAGACAGTTTATTTTATTGCACCGCTATTTTATCAGAAAAATTAGAACTGAAAATTTTCAAATCTTATTGATAATTTGTAGTAAGAAAAAAATGATTAAGAATCTGTTGCTATCACAAAATCTACTGATTTCTAGTATTTTATTCAGGTTTCAAGAAGTCTAGCCAATACCTGAATACCAAAGGAAAAACTAGGATGATTTATTAGGAGGAGTTAAACATAATCCCTTTTTTTTTTTCAAAGAATCAAAAAGTTGTATATAGTATTCAGTCATTAGTTCTATTAAAGTTTTTTTGGTAGAGATTTATATTAGGAAAACATATATACATTATTTATATATGTATATATTCTTATATAAAAAATTATCTTTGAATAATTAAAAAATCTGGAAAAATACATTAGAAAAATCTAAGTAATATAATTACTCTTTTCATATTTGTATAAATATGTTGGTTTCCAGAAAACCAACAAACTCCAAGACTCTATTTCAACACAGCAAGGAAAATATTTTAAAATTGCCAAACTCTTATCATGTAGTAGGAAGTTCAGAAACCCTTGAACAAATGAAAATTGCTGATGGCATTATTATGTGTATCAATTATTAGTCAATGTTAATTTACCAACTTTTTAAAAGTTTATATATATA
>NW_011913668.1:0-1854 GCF_000151845.1 Pteropus vampyrus | reverse complement strand
ATAAATGAAGAGATGTAGACAAGAGAATTACCATGAGATAGAGACAAATTCTTGTTGGAATATATATGATATTATCTATAATAGATTTCAGAGACTGATTTTATATACTAACCTCTAGTTTCTATTATGATTATTTACTTTATTAAGTAATATCAATCAGAAGAGAAATACATTGTTGTTGGAAAATAGAAATAGACAGTTGATAGAAACATAACTTGCTAACTTACTCAGTTCAAGGGAGATATTTAAGAGGAAACTGTAATATTTACATTCTGATCTCATAATAAGGTGAGCTAAGAACATAGTTAAAGTTCCAACGAAAGGAGAAGAAAGTCCAATGGACATTGTAATGATCAGGCACCATTTCTTGTTACCCCAGTTAAAAGGCCTATCCATATGTTAATGATACAATAGTGAAAAAGGAGCCTCATGCAAATGAACTATAGCTAAGTTATTGTGTCATCTGCTGAAAATCATCTTAATTAAAAAAAAAAGTTTAATGAACCCATGATGTCCCACCTAATAGCTAAGTTGCATTCTTAGCAGTTAAGTCTTTTGGATTACTGGCAATTGTTGGAGGCTACTGCCTCACTTATTTGCCCAGAAAGTTGCTCTCAGCAGGAAGGATCAGGCCCACAAAAACAACAGAATAGTTTGTGGAGTCCTGTTATTGCCCTAGCTAACTCATGTAGGCAGTAAATTTTCCTGACTGTGCTTTTCATTTTTATGTAGATAGATAGACCATAGACAGACAGACCATAGACAGACAGACAGATAGACAGACAGACAGATAGACAGACAGAAAGGAACAGTGTGCTTCTATGTGAATTTTAAGTCTATGAGTATGCATTAAGTAGAGATCATAGACGTGTGATTAGTCTTGCAATGGGAATAAACATTGTAATATGACCTGTGAAAATTAGTTTCAATGCTATTCTTCTTTGTCACTGATAAATATGCAGTCCATCTTTAAGCCTGTCCTTCACCTTTCTATGCCAGTTTCACATGATTATTCCCAGATGGCCACCTTTCTTCCTGGAATTGACATTAGAATGACAGATAATGCAAATAGCTTAAAATGATTCTTTTAGATCAATGCATAAAAATCCAGGTAGAATTCAAATTTTTGTCCTTTTGTCCTATTCATACTTATAGTTATGTAAACTTGCTTTGTGTTAAAATATTGATATCTATCTTTAAGACATCTATTCTTTGTGACTTTGAAATCTCTGGCTTTTTTTCCCCCACTAAAGTGCTCGGCTATCTCTAAGGGAAAAAATAAAGATATGTGGAAGATTTGTAGAAAAACAAGAAGCATCAAAGCACAGAGCAACATTTAAAGGGAATATGTAATACCTATTTTTGTTTCAGTAGAAACATCTATCCTTTTAGATTAAAAGTTAAAAAATGTTAAAATATGTGTCCACTTGGAAATGTTAAGAATATTTTTCTCCATAAAAATTTAGTGTAGAAATTTTAGTCAATGCAATTTAAGTGTTTTAGTAAGAATTTGGGGTTGTTTTTTTTTTTTTTTGATAGAAAGTGTCTTTGACACACAACTCTATAGAAATAAATTTAAAAGATATTGCATGTTCCAGAAATACTGATTCCTAATAGACTATCACCTCTGTATATGTGTGCCCATAAAGCCTCTACAGTCCCGAGATTTCCTCCTTAGACATTGTGCATCCAGTTCTGGGATTGAAAACAAAGAGTGTACATGATCTGTCTAGTGTTAGTAACAAATTATATTCCAGAATACTTAATCCAGAATTTGGAGATCATTGAATCAGAATTCCATGATGGCTCAGGCAGCATAGGGGTAAGGCTATGCCAGAGAAAGGAGAAAGCAGA
>NW_011913667.1:0-2000 GCF_000151845.1 Pteropus vampyrus | reverse complement strand
TGCAACGAGGGGCGAATAATGGAAATACTTCTATTTGTTCACAATACTCAAATTAGTGTCTCTCCATTATTTGTCTATATCTGAGTTCTCAATTAAGGTGAAACATGTAGATGAGCCATAGTTCATTAAAACCAGTTGTGCTTAATTTACTCAAGTCAGTCTGGAAGTCATTTTAAAACAGAGTGAACTCTAGAAATTATCATTTAAAATTTTTTTCACTTTAAAAGTTCTTTTTTTCTCTTCTTTTCTTTCTTTCCTTCTTTTTTTTTTTTTTTTTTTTTTTTTTTTTTTTGAAGTATCCTTACCATCTTGGGTAAACTTCACATGATGACATTTAGTATATGCTATGTGGTCTCTAATATTTTAGCATTTAGTAATTTTGGATCAAATTTTATAATTAAAATTGTTTGCATTACAATTTTAAGATTTATTAATTAATCAACATATACTTATTTGATACTGACCCTGTTCAGTTCAATGGAGATAAAATAAATAAATAAAATTAATTTTCATAAAAGATTACCATAAAAAAACAAATAATATAATAATAATAAAGAAAAAACTGTAGAGGAGAAATTATGAAAAAAATAGAAAACTTTCAACACTATTCAAGTTTTTTTAAACAGAAAAAATGATCAACCCTAAGAAAAATATAACTTCCAAAACTGACTTGTAGGTAGCTTGAATAGATTCATAACCAATTAAATAATTTAAATACATTAAAAAAATCCAACAAATAATTTTAAATGATTGTAAAGTGTAGTTCACCAAACTATTGATAAATAGATAATTCTTAAAAACATATAATTTCTATTACTTTCGAACTTTTCCAGAAAGAAAGGAGCAAACCCTACACTTTGTTTTATAAGATTTATATAATTTATTATCAGAATTAGATCAGATGAGGTAATCTTAGTCATTGGTATTGATGCAAAAAAATACTCTTGATTTTTTTGAACAAAGAAATGCTGCTTCAATTTTTGGGAAATTTTATTTACCTAATTTCCCATATTAGCAATTTTAAAGAGGAACATTACAATATTATCTTAAAAGATGCATAATAAACATTTGAAAAACTTCAATACCACTTCATTTTAAAAATACTTTGTAAACTAGAAATGAATGGATCCTTAACACATTAAATGATAGCTACTATAATTACATTATTATCAAATTAATGATAAAACATTAGAAAGAAATCAAATGGCCATTGTCATGACTTCTAATCAAAATTTTATTTGTTGAATAGGAAAAAAAAACATTTAATTTAAAAATATATTTAACTATTTTTTAAAAAAATCAATATTAGTCCTGAATGAAATAATTGCCTACAGAAAGTACCACAAGAATTTAGAAAAAAATTATTATAATTCAGACAATTCACCAAGTGACTGCCTTCAAAACCAATATATAAAACAACCTAAAAATGTTGCTAGACATTTAGTATCAAGTTATGCTTAGAAATTAAATTAGACCAAAATAAATAGAGACAAATCATATATATGGACAGAGAGATCCACTCTCATAAAGACATCTGTTTTTAAATTTATTAAATATTCAATGATCTTTAATTTAGATGTTAACAGGAATCTTTATGGAGCTTGCCAAGATAATCACAGTGATGAAGATGTGGACAAAGAGAAACACTTACATACTGCCAGTGGTTATGTAACTTTGCGCATAAACTCTGAGACTTCAATGTGACATTCTCTTGTAGAGTTAAAATAAATATACTCTTTGCCTCTACAAAATCCTAGAGAAACTGTTGTCTTGTATACCAAGACACTTCGTCATGAATGTTCTCTGAAGTTTTTATTTAATAGCACAAAAGCTAGAAATGATCCAAATGACTATCACCAGGAAAATCAATAAATACACTATGTTATAATCATCGAAAAGAATAATATACAATGGTGAAAATTAAGGTATCAGCCCTTTAATAGCATGGCTAAATCACAAAACATATATTAGAAGAATAAATAAAGTATGTTATCATTTAT
>NW_011913666.1:0-1932 GCF_000151845.1 Pteropus vampyrus | reverse complement strand
TCTCTTGCTGCTTTTAAGATTCTCTCTTTGTATTTAACCTTTAGCATTTTAATTATAATGTGTTTTGGTGTGAGTCTTTTTGGGTTCATCTTTTTTGAAACTCTTTGAGCTTCCTGCGGTTGTATATCTATTTCCTTCACCAGGTTAGAGAAGTTTTCCATCATTATTTCTTCAAATAGCTGTTTGACATCTTGTTTTCCTTCAGGTACCCCAATGGTATGGGCTTTTTTACATTTAATTGTGTACCATTGTCTCCTTCAATTATTATTACAGTCTTGGCTTCTTTTTTCTTGCTGTTCTGATTGCGTGTCCTTGACTTCCCCATCCTCTACATTGGCTATTCAATCCTCTTCTTTATCTATGCTGTTTACGCCCTCTAATATACTCTTCGTCTCAAATAATGTGGTCTTCATTTCTGACTGGTTCCTTTTTATAATTTCCATTTCCATTTTTATGTTGTTTTTTTTTTTAATATGGTGACATTGGTTAATGAAATCCAGTAATTTTCAGGCATACAATTCAATAGTAAGGCATATATATACATTGCATTGTGCTTTCACTGCGCATAGTTAGATTTCTTTCTGTCACCACATATTTGATTCCTTTTACCCCATCTACCTGCCCCCTCACTCCCACCCTCTGGTAACTACTAATCTATTGTCTGTGTCCATGAGTCTCTTGCCTGTTTGTCCTGTTCATTTGTTGCTTTTAGGTTTACATCCTACATATAAGTGATATCATGTGGTTTTCAACTTCTTCTGTCTGACTTATTTTGCTTAGAATTATTATCTTGAGGTCCATCCATGTGGCAAATGGCAGTATTTCATCTCATTTTATGGCTGAGTAATATTCCATTGTACAAATGTATCACAGCCTCTTTATCCAATCATCTGTTGTAGGACACTTTGGTTGTTTCCATATCCTGGTCACCATGAATAATGCTGCTACGAACATCAGTATGCAAATATCTTTTCAGATACGGGTTTCAAGTCTTTGGGGTAAATACCCAATAGAGGGATTGCTGGATCATATGGCACATCACATCTTAGTTCTTTGAGAAGCCACCATACTGTTTTCCATAGTGGCTGTACCAATTTGCAGTCCCACCAGCAGTGTAAAGAACCTTCTCTCTGCATCCTCTCCAACACTTGTTATTACTTGTCCTGTTGATAACAGCTATTCTAACAGATATGAGATGGTATCTCATTGTGCTTTCAATTTGCATTTCCCTAATAGCTAGTGATGTTGAGCATCTTTTCATATAAATATATGAAAAGACATTTGTATGTCTCCTCAGGAGAAGTGTCAGTTCAGGTATCTGCCCATTTTTTGATTGGATCATTTTTTTATTATTATTATTGAGTCGTATGAGTTCTTTGTATATTTTGGATATTAAGCCCTTATTGGAAGCATTGCTTGCAAATATATTTTACCATTCAGATGGTTGTCTCTTTACCTTGTTGATGATTTCTTTTGCTGAGCAGAAGCTTTTTAGTTTGATGTAGTCCCATTAATTTATTTTTGCTTTTACTTCCCTTCCTTTGAGGTCAAGTTCATAAAATCCTCTTTAAATCCAAGGTCCTTGGGTTTAGTTCCTATGTTTTCTTCTATGCATTTTATTGTTTCAGGTCTTATATTCAGGTCCATAATCCATTTTGAGTTAATTTTGGTGTGTAGTGATAGACAACAGTCTAGTTTCATTCTTTTGCAGGCGGCTTTCCAGTTTTCCCAGCACCATTTATTGAAGAGGCTTTCCTTTCTCCACTTATATTTTTGGCTTTTTTGTAGAAAATTATTTGCCCATATAAATTTGGGCTACTTCTGGACTCTTGATTCTGTTCTACTGGTCCATGTGTTTGTTTTGCGGCTAACACCATGCCATTTTGATTACTGTTGCTTTGTAGTATAATTTGAAGTCAGGCAGAGTGATGT
>NW_011913665.1:0-2400 GCF_000151845.1 Pteropus vampyrus | reverse complement strand
GAGACTTACCCTAAGGGTCTGAGGATTATGCCAGGGATTCTAGAGGGTGGGAATTACATGAAATGCAGGTGGAAGCCAGGGCTTCTTAGCCAGGGCATCTGACCGATGAGAGATTGGGTGGGTAGCGACCATGAAAATGGTCCAGTGGGACCATGCACTTTGGGCTGCATTGACCAGAAGATTTTGTGTCTGTGAGTGTTTCCTCACGGGCAGCAAGGCCCAGCAGATTCTGTGTGACCATTTTTGATGGTTGCGGCAAATGGCTCAGAGGAGCAGGTGGTCAGGCTTAGAATAAGCAGAGGTTGAGGACACGTGGGGACCTTCTCCCCTTTTTCAGAAATTTTGATCACATTAGGAGCCTTCCGCTATAGCAATTACTGGAAAGCACATGTGAAGTTCTGTCTTTCTTCCCCTGGCACACACAGGAGAGTGTGTTGGCAGTAAGGATGAAAGCGCCATCCAAGGTGTAAACCTGGGGACATCCACTGAGGAAGCCTGAGACTTGACACCTGATTGACTGGCCTGGAGCCTTAGAGAAGGGGCAGCTCTATTTGTGGTTCTTGAGTCTTGATAAGACATTCAGGGTCTGACAGAAGCAGAAGATGGGAGGACAGATGGCCCAGTCTCAGTGGAAGCCAATAGCCGAGACATGCCATGTAGCGAAATGATGGTACAGACAGTGAGAAGGAAGAGGTTGGGTTGCAAGAAGCTGAAGTGGTGCACATTTGGGCAGGAAGCCTTCCCTTGGGGGAGGGAGGTTAGGTGGGTCTCAAGTGACAGAGGGAGTTGGGTAGTAGTGAGAAGAAGGAGGATGGGGCGGTACTTGTGGAATAATGAATATGAGGAAAACCAAGGCGGATCTGTCAGGAGACGGGAGAGAGTGTCTGGGCAAGGGCGTATGTGCATGTGTTGTGTGTTGTGTGTGCAGACACGCAGGGCCGAAGGCCCAGGCTATAGTTGGACCTGCTGCAGTGTGAGATGGTAGTTGTGAATCTCAGTGCCAAGAGTAGGGGTCAAGGGCCAGAGGCCCCAGGGACTCTGGGCATAGACATGGAGATAGTCCCTGGTGTCCTGATGTAAGGGTGTAGCAAGGATGACAGAGGCAGAGGGGCATGTGGGAGAGGGCAGGAAATATCCTCAGACTGGAGCTTGCCGTGGTTGCCCTACCTACTGGCAGGGCCTGGGGGGTAGGGGTGGGTAGTGACCTTGCTGCTGACCTCAAGCTGCTCCCTTTATCCTTGCTTTTGCTGAGTGTCTAGAATCAGGAAGGGTGCCCCATGCCTGGACATTGCTTCCCAGTGGCTGTGTGACTTGGAGCTCCCTGCTGTGCCCTGGGAGGGTTCTCAGGTTTACTAGAGTCTCCAGGGTATTGACTCCCTTCTCCTCATATTGAGAGCTCAAACCAGGCAAGATTCTTTGGGGGTCCCCAAGCCTGAGGCTCTAAAGGAGGATTAGTAATAAATAAATACCCTCAGTGCCCACCAAGAACCCAGTAGAGGAAAGGCACTGGGTTTTCAGCTTTTGGTGTTCTCCAGTCTGCCGACTTCTAATTAGTCCAGTGTGGTGACTCTGGGGCAAATCACAGAGTCATTCAGGGTAGCAGTTATTTCAGCTATAAAGTGGAATCCACTTTGTGCCACATGTAGTTTTACTGGGAACTTTTCACTGAAGGCTTTGGTTGGTTGCCCGAGGGGGACCCTAATCTTTTTCCTGCCCTGTTGTGGAGTGGAACGATCCTCCTGGAGGGAGGGTGAGGCAGTGTTCTAGCCCTCTCTGAAGAAGTCCTTGCCCCTCTATGGGTGTGTTGTTGTCACCATCAGGACACGCCACCTTTGAGCTGGGAGCCACCTGGATCCATGGCTCCCACGGGAATCCCATCTATCATCTAGCAGAAGCCAATGGCCTTCTGGAAGAGACAACTGATGGGGAGCGCAGTGTGGGCCGCATCAGCTTCTACTCCAAAAATGGCGTGGCCTGCTACCTCACCAACCGTGGCCGCAGGATCCCCAAGGACGTGGTTGAGGAATTCAGCGATTTATACAACGAGGTGAGGGGATAGCAGGACAACTGGGAGTAGAATATGGGGGCAGAAGTGCTCTGGCAGTGTGGGGGGCGTCAAGCAACCTGCTGGGGTTTTCTAAGATCCTGGTCATGACTTGGCACACTCTCTGGGCCCTGCATGTGGAAAGTCAGGACAATTTGTGAATAGAATGAAGATGATGAATGGAGAAGTACTAGGTAAGAGATTATTGGTACACATGATTAAATATTTCTCCAGAAAGGCCTTAAACATCTTTATTAGATTTATTACTAGGTACTTAGGTGGTAACTGTTGTTGTTATTGCTTTTGGATACTCTTTTAAATGGTAATTTAAAAAACATTTATTTTCTAGTTGTTTC
>NW_011913664.1:0-2827 GCF_000151845.1 Pteropus vampyrus | reverse complement strand
CCCAAATGACAAAACAACCTGTTAAATACAAAAACCTGCTGGTGTTGAACTTGGTGATTCTTTTCAGGGTGACTTGTTGTAGGTTCTCTGCCTTTATGGAGTGACAGGGGTTAGAGAAGGAGTAGCTAGATATAAATATTACTGATTTTCATATATTTAGCAAATCTCCAGGGCACTTCACAGGATAATACAGTGTGCTCAGTAGATGTCCAAGTTTTCGAAGCTAGACTGGGCTTCTAATCAGATGTAATTTGATGGCAAAGTTTACATTGAAAGCTTAGAAATCAGTGAAAATATGAGAATTCATATTTGGATGTTGATTAACTCTTTAGAGTCTCTTTAGTACATAATTTGTTTACTACTCTCCTGTAATATTGTCTTAACCCTATTTATATAAATATTAATTATCACACCATGATACAAAAATTACCAGATAAATGTAAAGGTTAGGAAATCTAGATCATTTTGGATAAGGATGTCCGAAAATTTAAGGCTTACAGAATAGTTTCCACAAAGACTGCACTGGGAAAACAAGTAATAGTTATAGGGACTAAGCAATAAATCATGTAACACTGTGACAAGAGTCCTTGATACGTATATTCCTATTGCTGGAAACATAGATCAAATATTTCCAAGGGTCTTTATACTTAAATCTTGACTATAGTTAAATGTTAGTAAACATTTTTGCTAGAAATAATGACCCTATGATGATTGTTATTATTTTGGAGATGTGAGGGACTCATGGGGGTACTTGTTGAACTAAATTTCTTTTAAGTAAAGATGATTCTGTCTTCCTCAATCTTTGTATTTGACAACAGTTTTACACTTCCTCTTATTCTATGTTATATGATAATATATCTTTTTAAACTTTAAGTGATTAAAATAAAAAAATTGTTTTATATTTTCTTTTGACACTTTTCATCAAATGTTTAATTTGGGTGATTTCTAATATTGTTAGAATTCTATAAAAATAATGTAATATAAAAAAGCATGAAGGTACATATATGAACTATTTAATGCAGTAATCATATAAAACTCACATCAAGATTCTTCTGAAACTTAGTATGAGCCTAAGCACTATGGTTCTCAACTGCCAGCTCCTATGCTTTTATCAATATTCATCTGGCACATATTAGTGACATGTATACTGTTGTATGATAGCATATTGATTTCACAAATTAATCATTTCTCTCCCAGCCTCTTTCAGAGCATTAAATACAATCATTATACACCCAGTTTCTTAAGCTTGAAATGTGAGAGTTGACCTCGACTCTACTTTTCCTCACTTCCCCACATCTGGTATATCAACCAGTTGGCCGTGCATTTATTCAGGGTGCCCAAAGGAAATAAAATTTATCTCAAAGGTTCAAATAAAAAGAGTTCAATAAAGGAACTATTTACAGTGATGTGAGAAGAATTATGAAACAAACAAGAAATGGTGAGGCAACCAGGGAATAACAACAGAAAGCCATTAATGTCCTAAGGGCAGAAGGTATAGAGAGAAAAGAACTGTTATCAGAGTCAGAAAGATCTAAGAAGGTGAAGTAGAGCCCATGCAGGAGAAACCATAGTCATGGAGAAATGCAGGCATTCTCAGAGATCTAAGCCTGAAGCAGGGTGCATGTGGGAAAAAGAAATACCTTTGCACTTCCAATTTCCTGCCAGCATTTCCTGTTGTCCAAACTCAACTGGAAGACACTTGGAAAGATCATGATTGATTCTGTCAGGATGGTCAGCTTCTTGACTTCAATGTAGAGCAAAAAAGGATGAATAAGTTTTTAAGGTCTATAGGACAAATTGAAAATAAACAGCATGCTGTACCTTAAACATATATTCAGAATCATTTCTCTTCTTTTCAACTCACTGAAACTACCCTACTCTAAGCCACTATCACCTCTCACCTGGTCCACTTCAATAAGGTCCCAGCTACTTACTCAATAACTATGCACGCCTATCTCCCAAGATCAGATCAGTCTTTTAAATAATGAAATTATAAACTTCTCCAGTTTTAAATTTTTAATAGTTCTCTATTACACTTAGAATAAAACTCAAATTCCTTACCGTATGGTAAGCACAAGTCATAGGCTTGAGAGAGAACAAAGTGACAGAAGATTTAGTATTGCTTTTTCCAAAGCTGTCTATGGTGCTGATGGTGGCTAGACTACATTTTCCCTTTTAAGCCCATCACTGTTGATCACAGCCACAGTTTTTCACTAGGCTATTTATTCACACTGGAGTAAAAGTAATAAAAATCAGATCTCTCCTTGACCTGATGGGGGATGAAAAATGCTTTTGATCATTTAAATGTTTTATTAAAAAGGTTTATAATGGCAGTTCACTTTTTTGTTTTCTCTCCATCTATTTTCTCCAGTATCCTCTGTTTTGAATACTAAAGAACCCAGGGAGAAGGTAGTAGATAAGTTTTTCCAAGCTTTTCATAAAATTATAAAATGTGAGGTTTGAAAAATAATTGAGAAAGCCATTGGTCCAGGTCTTTATATGTGAGAAAAAATGAGACTCAGCAATATAAATGGATTTGTTTCATGTTAATAGAGCTCAATAATGGTAGAATCTGTTTTAGAATCCAGTTCCTGCAGCTCTCAAGTCAGTTTTCCGATAATTGCATTGATTTTCTTCATATTTTACAATATATTTCTTGTATCTAATGCTATTTGAAACATATAAGTGGTGCCTTTTCGACACATGCTTATTTGAATTTTTTAGTGCTTGGTCAAAAAGTAATGTAATAAATAAAATATTTCTTCTTTTTTAATTTCATCAAATATATCCCAGATTAAAATAAATTATTTGGTCACCATATATATCA
>NW_011913663.1:0-2183 GCF_000151845.1 Pteropus vampyrus | reverse complement strand
TAGCGTATGAGCTCATTGTTACAAGTTTCATGATTAACAGAATGTGGTTAGGGGTTCCAGAAACTAGGCCTAAGTTATAGACTTCCTTTGTCCAGTTTCAGGTTTTAATTATTCTTTAACCCTTTCATATTTCAGCGGGCTATTACAATATACATATATATTTTGCACAGTGTGTTCACTGCCTATAGTTAGATTTCTTTCTGTCACTACAATGGAATATTATTGAGCCATAAGAAGCGATGAAATACTGCCATTTGTGACAATGTGGATGGACCTTGAGATAATCACATTAAGTGAAATAAGCCAGACAGAAAAAGTTGAAAACCACATGATATCACTTATATGTTGGATATAAACCTAAAGGTAACAAATGAAGAGGATAAACAAATAGAAACTCATGGACATGGACAATAGACTAGTGGTTACCAGAGGGTGGAGTGGGGAGGGAGGAGGTAGATTGGGTAAAAGGGGTCAAATGCGTGGTGACAAAAGGAACATATACTTTTAAATTATATGATTGTGCTTCTTTTTGGAACTAACATTTTTTTTTTCTGTTTCTTCTCAGTTTGCTATGCTTACTCATGACATTTAAAACAGATCTCTTATTTATTAAATGTTACTTTCCTTTAGAAACTTGAACACATCATAATTAGAAATATCAATGAATTTTCATTAAGTGAATACACTTATGTAACCAGCCTCATCATTCCAGTCAGATTACTCATTTCCTGTGCAAGTTTATTACAGAAAAATTTGACTAATATACCAGTTAACAAAAATAGAAAAATCTGTGAGCTTGGTTTACAGATATCCAGGCTGTATTTCAGCACCTAGAAGTGCATATCCTTTGCACTGCTATAGCTCCATTCATGGATGGCCTACAAATATAATAATGAAAACACAGCCACCAAGTAAAGAGAATTTCAAGCAATACTTCTGTTTTTCTACTTTCCATGGAAGGAGATATGATCTAGGTCAATACGCCTACCCTGATTAATAGTTGTCTAGTGATTCAACAAAAAACAATACTGTAAAATAGCTAACAAGGAGATCTGAGGAACTAGTATATGGACAGACTACTTATAATAAATATAGTTTTTAAAAGATAACCATGCTCTGTATAAATGTCAGAGGGTGTTCACTGTAGCAGAGGATCTCAATAATCAGTTGGAGAAGATGATCCATCTTGTGAATGTCCATTGTCCTTTATTGTTTATTTGTTGTTTATATTTTATTTTTTCCAGATTAATTTATATGTAATTGATCCATAAGTTTATATGAGTTTAAGATGTGCAATGTGTTGATTTAATACACTTACATATTACAAAATGATTCCCACCATAGCATTAGCTAACATTTCCATCACATCACATAATTACCATGATGTGTGTGTGTGTGTGTGTGTGTGTGTGTGTGTGTGTGTGTGTGTGTATGTGTGTGGTGAGGACATTTAAGATATATTCTTTTAGCAACTTTCAATTATATAATATGGTATTATTAATCATAATCAAACCATCTGGTACTTGTTAATAGGGTCCATGGGAAAAATGGACAAGGTAAATGAAATAGAGTCTTGCATGAGTTCAACAATTTTAATTTCCCGAACTGGAGTTGATTTGGTAGACACCACTGGTGAGGGTCTAAACCTCCAAAGACAAAGGTCAACACTGAGTCCCTGATTGGTACCATCTACTAGAGAGATATACAAGCCACCTGATGGGAAGATGATTATTTTGATTCCTTTATTTATGGAGAAGACAATGATTTCCCCTTGGGAAAATATGAACTGTTGAAAGTGATTTATGTTCTTATCACATAAGACTTCTGCAGCACCAACAATATGCCTCGTGAATTGTCATGGAATTCCGCACATGATTAAGAAACATAACAAAAGTCTCAGATCTATGGAATTAACTGGCATTTCCTTGCCATAAACAGATCGGTGACTAGGAAGCCAGCTGGAAGTTTGTACCCTGAGATGGTGAGGAGCTTTTTTTCAATATACGATATAAATCCTAAACCAGCACCCAGTATCTAGTACTGCTCCCCCATAGTTAGACTACCAGGCAGAGTAAGTGAGAGCTCTACCTCTCACTATTACATCTGATTCAAGTTAAATATTGTTTGCTTCTTGTCCCTGCAACCACGGACTCAATGAGTTTAAAGTTCCTGGTGACTAAGAG
>NW_011913662.1:0-2389 GCF_000151845.1 Pteropus vampyrus | reverse complement strand
GACGTTTCCACTAATTGTTTATTAAGCGCATAATAGGAATTTGGAGGGTTATGTCTGGCCTCCTCATATTGCAAATAAAGGGAGCATTTGTGAATTGTACATAAGTCTTATGGGAAGGGTGGTTGTTTGAAGAAGCTCTTTTCCAGAACACAAAGGAGGCGGGAGAGGTTGGGTTCCTTTAACCGTCATTGTTTTTTGGGAGCACGAGGTTCGGGTAAATTCAACATTGTCAATATAACAATAGCTAAATGCTCTATGGTGGAGAATAAGATTATTAAATAAGAGACATTCGAGAGACTAAATTAAAGGAATCGTGTTGGAAAACTAGTTTTCAAGGAATAAAGGGAAGTAACTCCAGTGTTGATTGATGACTGCTTAATAAGAGAATAACGAAGTTGATAAAAAATAGCCATAATTAGAGAAGAAATACACAAAAATGCATAAAGACCTTAAATTAACAAGATAATAAAAGAGATTGATACAATGCCTACTATGCCTACTTGTTAATGGTTTTAATCTTTAACCTGCATTTGCAAAATAAAACAATAACAACAATATTTTCTTACATTCATGATTAAATTATTTATATAAATTAATTATCCTATTTCTTGTTGCCAAAAGAAGTATGTTACCCAGTTATTTGCTTTAAACTCTAAAAACAGAAAAATTGGGTGTTAGAATGTATGAAAATGATAGTTTCTGGTAACACTAAAATAAGACAACAATGTTGAATTTCTCACTGATACAGAAATTCTGAGATTCTAAAACATTTGTTTGTCCTTTTACAAAACATTGTTTTTCCATTCTTGAAAATTAGAGGTGAAAAACTTTAAAGAAAGATATATAAAACTAAGATGGTGTTTACCCCTTCATATTAATTTTGTCAACATTTATCCATGGATTATATCAATCAAAATATCTCATTCTATGAGTATATCATAAACCAGAAAATTTATTATAGTCATTTGCCAGATATTTATGAAGGTCATGCCTTCACTGAGGCAGATTTGATACAATAATTTCAGCCACCTGCGTGATTGTTTCTAATGTAATCAAATGGAAAATGTGATACCGTTTTATGATGGTAAGAAAAACTAATTCACCCAGAAGCAGTGTTTCATCACAAAAACATTGTTAAAGAAGCAGATTCAAGTTCTTTGGTTTCTGAGTTAAGATAAAGATGCTAGTTACCTTCCAGAGCCTTTTCCAGTTATTGGTGATGCAGTTTGGGTTATAATACTCTAGTGAATAAATGATCAAAAGATTTATTACATGAAAACATGTTCTGAAATTATTTTCTGTTCTCTTTTACCATAGATCCTCCAAATGATGCTTGTTTTCCTCTTTTAAAAATAGATTTAAAAATTTCCCTTGACAAATGTAAAGTAAATGTTAAATTCATTAGTTCAGTATATTATTTTACCTCCTCTTCTGTAACAATCTTTTTATGTAATATGAATTAATATGGTTATATAATCAAATATATTCTATTAATATATGTGGGTTTGTGTGTATAGAATTACACTTAAACGATGGAAACCTGGCCTAATAAAAAAGTGATGGAAATTAATGATATTGAAATTAAAGGAAATCTTTATTATAATTAGTCATATTTTTTCTCACAATCATTACATATGATAAGTAGCAAAATTAGTCCAGTCATAAAGGGAAAATTATATAAATGCAGTAATTCATTATTAAGTCTGAAATACTAGTGATAAGAGAGATAATCATTAATTTTTTTGTTTGAAGACACTATTCCCTCCAAATTTTTAAAGAATATATAAAAAACTATCTGTTTACATTGTACCTTGTATCTCTACCTAAAAATAGCATAAGAAGAAGTTAGATATTTAATTATTTAAGGTCTGATCTTAATGTATTTTTCTCTCACTTAAGATTAACTGGTTTACCTGTCTCATGAACATTTTAATATATGAAAATGGTTAAGAAGGAGGGCTAGAAAACCATAGCATAGCTTTAAATGCCACTGCCACCCTTTATAACTTCTTTAATATTGGCAGGCTATTCAACCTCTGTAGGTATCAGTTTTCTCATCTGCATAATGCAGATCATAGTAGTTTCTCTATCATAAAGTTTGTGAGAAATGAGAAAACATATAAAATGAGTTTCAGATACTTCCTGGAATAGTAACTTCAGTAAACATTAGCTACTATTAATAAACAAAATTATTGAAGTTTTCTGACAATTTGAAGAATATGTGCTCTTTGAATAAGATGTGTAAAGGTATTTATAGGTTCTTAGCATGTTGTTGCTGTGGTTGTTATTAATACTTTTAATATGTATTTTGTAAGCAGGAGATAGAGGGAGATCACAAGATCTGGTAATGGGCAAATTTCATTATTTTAATTGATGTTTAATATAATTA
>NW_011913661.1:0-2095 GCF_000151845.1 Pteropus vampyrus | reverse complement strand
CGGCCCTGGCCCGGCCTCCAGGAGAAGCGCCCCCGCCCGCGCCTGGTCCTGCAGCCGCTCGTTCCCGCAGCCAGGGGCTTGGCGGTGCGGGGTCGGGCTGCGGGTCCCGGCCCCCGCCTTGTGCCTTCGCCCTGACACAGTGGCAGGAGCGACCCCTCTAGCTCCCTGAGGGTGGTGAGGGGGAAGGACACGCCGGGAGAAGGAAGGGGAGGTAGCGCTCAGCTGTCGGTCCCCGATGTTTTGGCATTCACGTGCTCCACCTTAGGGGACCAGGCCCTCCTCCTTGGGCCTCTGGGCTCCCGGAACACCCACACAAGGGCCACAGCTGGGTGCCGGTGTTCCCTCTAAGCACTTGTGTAAGAGCCGCCGTCTCTGTCCCTGCAGATTACACGGACAAGCCCTTGGAGAAGCCCCTGAAGCTGGTCCTCAAGGTGGGAGGAAGCGAAGTGACTGAACTCTCGGGGTCTGGCCACGACTCCAGTTACTACGATGATAGGTCAGACCACGAGCGGGAGAGGCACAGAGAAAAGAAGAAGAAGAAGAAGAAAAAGTCCGAGAAAGAGAAATACCTGGACGACGAAGAAAGGAGGAAGCGAAAGGTGAAAGTGGTGGCCAGCGTGGTGGCCCCGAAACCCCCGGGGGCAGAGGACGGGCGCAGCAGGGGCTTAGCAAACGGGGGTCCTATCTGTAGCAAAACGCAGACCGAGAAGGCGCTCGCTTCGCTTCGGGCTCCTCGAGCACCGCTTCTCGCAGGGGCGGGAGTCTGGGCTGAGGGCTTTTCCCATAGAAACAGCAGATCCGCTTAAAACCTTGCATCGCTCTCGCCGCCTTCATCTCACAGGAGGAGAAGAAGCGGAAACGGGAAAAGGAACACTGTGACACAGAGGGAGAGGCCGACGACTTCGATCCTGGGAAGAAGGTGGAGGTGGAGCCGCCCCCCGATCGGCCTGTCCGAGCGTGCCGGACCCAGCCAGGTGAGTGCCGGCATTTTCAGAGCCTGCTTTGGAGCTTGTCACTGGAAAGTTGTGGTCGGCACCGTGCCTTTCGGCCTTTGGGGAGAAGTACAGAAAGGCGGGAAGGACCAGTGTGTTCTCTTCCAGGCCCTCGCGTTAGGTGTAGTTGGCCCTGAGGTTCTCACTGTCGTCTTTGATCTAGAGCGGGGCTGGCCAGCTGCGGCTCCTCGCCGTTTTCCTTAAGCCCGTGAGCCAAGAGGCTCATCGTAGTGGGAGGGGGCTGGTGCTGGACTCAGTTATTCGGGCCTCCAAGAACCCTGGGAGCCATGTCGGCTCCCCCAGAGGAGCTTCTGGAACCTTCTGACCTGTGTAGGGTCACATCACTCCGAGGTTCTGGATGTCGGGGGGTTGCCCTTCAGGCGTTTCTTTTCTTGCTGGGGGAGGCGGGAAGTATCTCATGGCAATCATGGCGAGTGGCGCCGTTTTCTGGCAGGATCCCTCGTGTGAGTCACCCCACGCTGAACGGTGGGACTCAGGCAGCTGGGCACGTAGGGGAGGAGAAGGTTAGGTGCACACAACAGTTCATTGAATGAACGTGTCTGCAGTTAATTCAGTCGCTGGTGACTGTTAGCTGAGTCCAGTTGACCTGCTTGAGGTCGCACACCCGGTACCTCCCCCCTCCCCCGCCAAAACTCCCAGTGTGCTTGAAGGGCTCATGCCCAGAGGCCACTGTGTTGCCGCCGCCGCCCCCCCCCCCCCTCGTCACTGCAGGGCTTCGCTCTTGGGCTCGCCAGTCTGCACTCCTTCTGTGATTCAGCCCTGGAATGGGCTCTTTCTCCAGGGAGCGCTGATCCTTCAACGGGGAATGGTATTCAGAAGCTAAACTCTGGGCGCTGGGTGTGGCTCTCAGTGGACTGAGCTGGGAAATGCCGTTACGAACATACGGCTTCTAGGGGGACCTAGACGGACTGCGTTTACAGTCACTGGAAGCTGTGTTTTCGCACGGGGGCCCAGAGACGTAGCCGCCGTGCTCGTGACCCTGTGCACGTATCGTCTGCGGCTTACAAATGAGCGGGCGCATCCAGAGTTTAGGGCTCAGGTGATGCGTTGGTTGGTGAAGCCAGGGTCAGCTTCCATGTCCA
>NW_011913660.1:0-2152 GCF_000151845.1 Pteropus vampyrus | reverse complement strand
CTTGGAAATGATTCCTTCCAAGGCACAATGGCTTAGTTGTTAGTTAGCTTTGCAAATAGCACAGAGGAAAAATCCACCTCCCAGAAAATGATTTTCTTTCACAGACCCATTGATCTCATTGTCCCTTCAGGAAATCAGAAAAGGACTTGAACAGGAAGTCCACATGAAGAAATGTTTCTCTTCCTACTCTAATGATTTCCGTTTTCCTAGAAGCATAGACTCAGACACTAAGTTTAGTCAGACCTGAGGAATCATCTAAGTACAGCCTTATCATTTTCCAGGAAAGGAAGCCCAAACCCAGAGAGGTGAAGCAGTCCGCCCAGGGTCACACAGCTGATCAATGCTCTTCACCCAGCAGGAGACCAGCACATGTCCACTGTGATGGAGGGGAAATGGGCCATGTCCCTCTGGTGTGTCCCTAAGATTGGTAAGTATAGTTCTAGACATTTCTCCCCACTGTCCATGTCCCAGCCACCACCACCATCACCAAACACACTCATAAATTACCTGCTCTACTGCTTCTAAGAACTCACTAAGCCTTTTATTTCCATGCAATGATTTTAAATTTATAAACACTATTGGTTCCCCCTAGCAAAACTGGGAATGGCTTCCTGACGCAGAGAAAGAGGTGACTGCCTTCTGCAAGTTCAGGCTGGGTGGGAAAGACGGGTATTCTGCCATCCAGGTTTGTAATCTACCTTTTTTTCCCCATTTTTTCCTCCCAATTCCCAAAACCCACCTCCTCACTACCAAAATGAACCAGTTGAGTGTAGGCAATTTAGGTAGTTAGAAGAGCCAGGCTTTTCAGATCAAAATGTCTACATATGTAAATTAGCTGCACGGTGTCATTCAAGACATTAAATGGTTGACATCTTTGAATTGGGGATAGTAATGTCATGATGCCTTGAGAATAAAATGAGATCATATTTTGGGAAAGCCCTTTTGAAATTGTTGAGAGGTTATGTAAGGGATCGTCATTATTGCCTCCAAGCTACCCTGTGACTGATCGTGCAGTAGAGTTCGCAGCCTAAAGGAAGGGTGTCAGTAGCTGGGTTGGGCTAGAAACTGGAAATGTGGTCTCCTTCACCTGTGTACACAGGAAAGAGCCTCTTCCCACAGACCTCAGAGAGGGCACTGCTGGGGCACTGTGGTGAGGGCCAGCTGTGAGCACCGTCCCAGAATGCACTGTGACTACTGCCCCAGGTCAGCTCCCTGGAGCTGCTTTTCTTTTCTTTCGTTTCTTTTTTTTTTTTTCTTTTCTGTTTTCGGTTCTCGTGGCTTCTGGATCATTTTAAAGAGGCTGTGTCATTACTGGTCTGGCAGACAGGCAGCTTACCCTAGGGTAACGACTCATTTTTCGCCCATCTGAGCTTGTGTAAGTGGAGACTTCTGGGGGCCGAGGTACCTATTGCATATTACTCCACGTCCTTAGAGCGCTCAGTTTCCCCCTCCCACTCCCAAGAACTCCAGGAGTCTTGGCAAGAAATGATAATCTCCTATGTGAGTAAGACTGATGCCTGACCTTCCTTCTCCATCCCAAAAGAATCCGTTCCTTCCAGAAAGAGCATTCTCTTTGGCTCAAGTTAACCACACCACCTATTTCATCACTTCTTCCTGAAGCCTCCTCCCTCAGTAAGCATGGCTGGCTTCATCCAGCAGCACCGTTTATGTCTTCTCTCCATAGACTTTTTCTCCTCTGCCTATGAGCATATTTAGACTTCTAATAATTTGAAATATGTTCCTCGACATTTCTTCCACTATTTACAATTCAGTGATCTGTACAAAAAGTCTCTTTTCTTTTCCTACAAATAATCTTTTGCCCCCACCTCATGCTCTATAGAAACTTTACTCCCATAGGTCACCAAGGAATTGTTTAAAGGTCAATGACTAATTTACGGTCCTTATTTTTCCTCTTTCATATTGATGTTCCAGTCAGTGGAGTTCATGCCTCCATGGCATCTGTGACAGCATATGACCCTTGTGTCTCTGTTTCTCTGTTTCCTCCCATGTCCCCTTTGTCAACTCTCTTCCTTTTACTCTCTTTAATATAGACTTTTGTCAAGATTCAGTTCCCGGGGCCTCTGTCATCCTGTTTGTTTTCTTTCCTTTGTTTTTATTCACTCTCTTCATTTCATTCTAAAAATGCATCCGA
>NW_011913659.1:0-2253 GCF_000151845.1 Pteropus vampyrus | reverse complement strand
AAAAATTTATAGCATTAATGAGAAACGATGAAAGATTCTAACTAATGCAATTCCAAAAGTATCTCCATTTCCATCTAACCTTTGAATGGCTTCTCACCTCTCTCCTTTTTAAGTTTCTCTTTCACAAACTATGTAATAATAAGCTCACAAAGTGTGAAGGTTCTTCTAAAGCAAGCTATATCTATTTTGGTAAAAATTTGGAGAAACATGTTGACTGTTATAAAATGGGATAATATTTAAAGATTTTAACTTAAAAGTTCCTCTTTTCCATCTTCAATTTTCTTATTGGCCCTAGGAATAGTTTAATCAAAGCCTAGAATATTGAAAAGTTGGATGAATTTCTTTAATCAGAGCATATACAAGAGTTTGAAGCCAAATCATTTTATATTTGCAATATTCTAAATCTGGAGAGAGAAAAAAATATTTTTGTTATGGTTTTTGAGTTTCAAGAGGACTTAGCTTTAGAATCTGAGGCCAAAAGTAGAGGACATGTTTCTCCAAATTTTTACCAAAAAAGAATTGACAAAAGTTTATCAGAGAACTTGGAAGAATGTAGCATATAACATAAATTCAATTTCTTTGTACATGCAAAGATGATAAAGCCCTCTTTGAGTAAGGAAGGAACAAACTTATAGGGAATCTGAGCAGGTACTAGGTGTTGCCTTATTCATTGAGAAGGTGCCCACTGTCTTTACCTATAAGCCTACAAGAGGATAGGGTCCTTCTGTATGTAGCCTTCACTGAGGAAATGAAGGCCACTGGTTCCACCAGTAAAGTAAATCTTGGAGCCACAAAAGAGTTTTTATGGGAGAAGAAAACTTCCTTTTAGTAATTCCAAATATTACCCTCAGGGGTCACAATTAAAGACTTAGCTGTGCGAGAGTGATTCCCCATTAGACTGCAAACTGTTTGCACAATGTACATAGACACACGACAGGCACTTGGTATAAATTATCTATACGTATTTATTAAATAAATAACTAAACTTTACAGGTAGCTTTTCTTCACTTTTGTGGTGATACAATTGGTAGCACTAAGACACAGCAAGATTTTCAGGGAGTTACGAAGTTAAGACTTTCTAAGAATATAATATTTATGTTCAATTTATATTGAAAAATACCACCCACAGAATGTTTTTAAATATGCTTTTTCATGTGATCATCACATTAGCTTCGAAATTATTTATATCACGTAATTTTATGAATAAAAAACAAAAAAACAATTTTCAAATTAAATCAGTTTTTCCATTCTGATATACTTTCTCAATAAGTTCAAAGGAATTGGCAGATAGCCAATCTTGACAAACATGTGAATTATTCATTTCAATTTGGTTAGAAGTCAATTCCTTTATGTCTTCTCAGAGTTAATTTATATTCTCTGGTATCTTGAATACTGTAAGTTGTTTAGGGCTATATCTGTGGTTTTACACTGGTGTGGAAATAGAGAAAACACTCGTAAAAATATCTTAATAGTTGTAGAAATTGGTGCTTCTATGTGTATCCCTACTTTAAACCAGTGGCAATTCTAGCTAAGAAAAAAAAGAATTGACTGTTTGGGTCTTTTTAGCTCTACAACTGTATATAGATTCGCCTTGAGTTATTGATTCACCCACCCTACTACCACCATTCCCTTCACAAAGGCATTACAGATGCTGCCCGGGACTGGAGCAAAGAACTCCAAAGGTCAGCCTAAGAACAGAGAGCATTTATTTTGCTGAACATCTGCTGATATGGAGAGATATTTTGCCCTCTTTTACTTGCTCTTTTTGGAATTAGTCATGACATTTTTTTCTTTCTTTAGTTTAAACTCATTAATACTTCCAGAGCTATGAATAAATTCTTATTCAACTAGGTACATTAAATACTCCATACCTAATTCAGTGAAACAGTTAGCATTGAACTTGCCTGGAAAAATATTTTATTTAAGGAAATATACATATTTTTTAACATAATCTTAAATATTATTTCAACCAGAAACAATATTGAATACAAATCTGTTTTGAAAACATAAATTCTAAATATTTATATTTGTTTTCATGTCACAGGAAATAGCAGTTACAAACTTAGAAACAGACTCTTACTTTTCCAAATTAGTACTTTCAAAAAATATTTGTGTTTCATACTTGCTCTTGTGCAAATTACAGCTGGATTATCATTGGTTTGTTTATTTCATAATCTCATTGCTAATCTCTGAGACAGAAAAGGGATATAATAATTGTTCACTTTGAAGGACAGTTTTAAAATCTATATTAAA
>NW_011913658.1:0-1749 GCF_000151845.1 Pteropus vampyrus | reverse complement strand
ACTCAAAGATACTAAAGCAAATACATGCAAATATCCTAGGGACAAACAGTAATTAGGGTGAGATAACGGGGAAATGTAGTCTAAGATCACTGATAAAAGATATATTTCCAGATTTTTTCATCCATATAAAAAAAAATTAAATGGCCACATGTTTTAGAAGTAACAAGAAAAACTAAGCAATGAAATCATTATTTTAAAATTATCATTTGCATTTCAGAGTCTCAAGCACCGTATTTTGATTGCTTATTAAGAATCAGAGTATTGAAAAGACTAATGATTATTAACAGATGGTCAGGTACTGGGTGTCATTTCCAAGCTTAAGGGGAAAAACAGGAGTCTAAACAACACTATTTCCCTAAAGCTGAAGTTGACAGCCATGGACCTATTGATGCATCTACAAACAAAACAAACAAAACAAAACAAAACAAAAACAGAAACAAAACCTGAAATATCTGAAGGGAAATTTCTCAGCTACATCAGAGTTGAAATATCTGCTTCTGTATCAGGTTGACATTTCTGAAGAATGAAAGAATGAAGCAGGTGAACAAGAAAGAATGAATCTACAACTTCATGGCATAGATAGGTGTGCGGTTTAATCAGGAAGACAACCTTGTATACTTGTTAAGAACACGGTCTCTGAAATCAAATTGCCTGTACATAAAGACCTGCCTGCCCGATTTACTACATGTATGATATTGGCAAAGTTAATCCATCTCTTGTACTTCTGTATCTTCAACTGTCGAGTAGGTATACTGATGGTTCTTACTTCATAACTGTTTTGAGTATTAAATGAGATACTATTCATGTAACATAGGGCTGTGTTCAGCAGAGCGCAATAGAAAATCCAAAATAACAGTGACTTAAAACAAGCAAACACACAATAAAGCTCATTTACTTTTTGTGTAGAAGTTTGCAATCAGGCAGTCCAGTGCTGTGATAGTTCTGCTTTATAAAGTATTTGTACACCTAGGCAATTTGTTCTTTTCTCTCAAGAACAAATTACAATCCAACACATCTGCCCCTTCTTCAGTCATTGTGTCCACATTCCAGTTTGCAGGAAAGAGTACCAGATTAAGAAAAGAAACATGGGTTCACACCACTGTCTTTTAAGAAAAGTTTCTAAAAAATTCCATGTGACCTGCTCAACTACATGCCATTGGCCAAAATTTAGTTGCATAGTCCATTTGTCTGCAAGAAATCTAGACGAGATCCTTGTCTGGTTGTTTAATGTGTTCAGCTAAATATATGAAGTTGAAATACCACCTACTACTGCCATACAATAGCTCCCAGCAGAAAATAAATCTTCAATGAGTGTTAGACACTTGTATAGTAGTTATTACTAACCCGCATCATTTTAGACTAATGTGTAGTAATTTAAACTATTTGAAATAATCTGTTTTGCTAGTTATATTAATCAAACTTGTTAAATAATGGAAATAAAAGTCAGCCTTTCTTCCTTTCTTTCCTTTTGTTTTCTCCCTCCCTCCTTTCTTTTTCTTTGTTTCTTCCTTCCTTCCTTCCTTCCTTTTTCTCTCTTTTTCTTTTTCTTTCTTTCTTTCTTCTTTCTTTCTTATTCTTTCTTTCTTTTTCTTTCTTTCTTTCTCTTTCTTTTTCTTTCTTTCTTTTTCTCTTTCTTTCTTTCTTTCTTTTTTTCTTTCTTTCTTTCTCCTTCCTTCTTTCCTTCCTTCCTTCCTTCCTTCCTTCCTTCCTTCCTTCCTTCCTTCCTTCCTTCCTTCCTTCCTTCCTTCC
>NW_011913657.1:0-1213 GCF_000151845.1 Pteropus vampyrus | reverse complement strand
TCACTTCCTTAGTCAGAGGGTGAAGGGAAAAATAAACAGAGGGAAAAGAAAACCACAACCCTCCCCTGACTCGTGAGGTGGGCTCCGGCGATAAGCGGGACCAGGAGCACCAGCTCTCCCCACTCAGGTCCCTGGAAAGCCGACGGAAATGCTGCACATCCTACGTGCTCCCCCTACTCTCTCCTTTGGCACCTCTTCGAAAATACATCCTAGGCTGTCTTTTCAAGCTACCTGGTTGACGTGCCCTCCTGGTGAACCAACAGCAACGACAAAGTCAAGGACTGCCCACTGCGCCCTAAAGATGTGTTCCTCCCAAGAGACCCTGGTGCTCTGTGCCGACTCAGAGGCTCTCAAACGGGAGGCGGGAGGCCTGGGCAGAAATGTCACCGTGGGTGTTGCTCTAAATTAGTGATCCCCACCCTGCCTGGGAAGTTTAAGGTTGGTCTGCACGGGGCCCAGGAAGCAGTGGATTCCAGTGTACAGGTAGACTGAGATTCTGCTCCAAAGAAAGCCTCACAATGTCAGGGGGATGTTTATGTGCGATGTCATCAGAATTCTGACGTGCTTCATGTACACGGCACCCCAGGATGTGCTTGCTGCACCCTTTATGGAGCACCCACCACGTGCTGGGTGGTGAGTTAGATGCCGGGAGATGCGACGAAAGGCCACAGTCCCCGACTTTAACGAGCTCATAGTGAAGCAGCCACAGCTACAGAAACATATGGGGCACCACATGCTATGTGCTCCCAGCCCCGATTCTGGAGCCCTCACAGCTGTGTGGCTTCAGGCAAGTTACAAGAAGCTCTAGATAAAACAGCACTATCTTATCTGTGTGTCGCAAGGATTAAAAAGGTTTGTAACAGGTAAAGCCTTAGAACAGTGTCTGGCACCTAGTAAGGTGGTTAGAGGTGGTCAGTAATACACCCATTACTACAGCTCACCTTTTCAACACCCCTGTGAGGCCAGTACCCCGTGCGTGTCGTCCCTACAGAAAGGCCGCATAGCTAGCTATTCCATGGGGGAGCTGGGCTTCCGACCCCGGCAGGCTGACTGTCTCCTGTGCGTTTAACCAAAAGGCCACGGCTCCCCATTTCTCGTGCTGCTTGTGGGGAGGAAAGAAGTAAAAACCAAAAGATAGCCCGCTAAATTCAACACAACGTGCGAGGGCGGTCACAGAGGCGGGGCCTGCATGACTCCATAAAGCCTGGCTGGG
>NW_011913656.1:0-1665 GCF_000151845.1 Pteropus vampyrus | reverse complement strand
CATGGCCAGCTTACTGGCTATATAAAAATTTACCTACTTAAATTCTGGAAACAAGACTAATAGACATTAAATGAAGAATATAGACTAACATTAAGTGACATTATAGTCAATTAGTGACACAGACATTAAGTAAAGAAAGAACTCATTTTGAATTGAGGGGAAAGCTTTATTTATTGGGGAAGTCAGGCTTCAGCTCAGAACAGAAAAGTATGGACTGGAAAACTAATATGCTGGGCATTTTTTTATGGGGGAGGTGTCTGACATTACATAGGAGATCTTAGCCCTTGCAAACAAGTAAGAAAAAGTGAAAATGCATCTACATTGGAAATAAACAAGTGAATTCGTCTTTGCAGAAAACATGATCTTACATGTAGAAAATCCCAAGACACACACACATACACACGTGCACACACACACACACATAACACACACAGAATTGATAAATGTGTTTAGCAAAGTCATAGGATATAAAACTCAATACACATAAATCAACTGTATTTCTATGAAGCAGAAATGAACAATTTGAAAATGAGATTAAGAAAAAATTCCACTCACATAAAAATAAACTTAACAAAAATGTACAAGATTTGTATACTAAAAAGTAAAACTATTATTGAGAGAAATTAACTAATATCTAAATAAATGAAGAGACAGTTCATATTATGAATTAGAAGATTCAGTATTGTTAAGATGGCAATGATCCCCAAATTGGTCTATAGATTCAACACGTTTCCTACCAAAATACTTAGTTTTTGCAGAAAATGGCAACCATATTTTAAAATGTATATGAAAATGCACAGGACTCAAAGTAGCCAAAAAAATTTTTGAAAAGGAAGAACAAAGTTGGAAAACATGTACTTTCTAATTGCAAAACTTACTAAAAGCTTCAGTAACCAAGACAAGGATACTCATGTAAAGGTAGACCTATAGATCAATAAAATAGTATTAGGGGTCTACATTTATGATATACATTTACACTTATGATCAATTAATTTTGACAAAGGTACTAAGGCAATTCGATGAATTAAAAATAGTCTTTTCAACAAATAGTGCTGGGAAAACTGGACATCTATGTACAAAAAGATGAATTTAAATATTTACCTTACATTTTACACAAATATTAATTCAAAATAGATCACAGGCAAGCATAAAAGCTAAATCTATAAAAATTTTAGAAGAAAACATAGGCAAAAATCATCAACATCTGAGGTTAGTTAGGCAGAGTTCTTAGATATGCCACAAAAAGCACAATATATTAAAAAAAATGATAAATTGGACTTCATTAAAATTAAAAACTGGTTTGTCTCCAAAGACACCATTAGCAACATGAAAAGACAAGCCACAGACTGGAAAAAATATCTGCAAATCATATAATTGATAAGGAACTTCTATCCAGAATATATATTAAAATTCATAACTCCTTTTTATTGCTGAGTTATATTACATTGTACATATTACTAATATGTGAGTATTACTCAGCAATAAAAAAGAATAAAATCTTGCCATTCATGACAACATGGATGGACCTAGAGAGTATTATAAGTAAAATATGTCAGACAGAGAAAAATACCATATGATTTCAATTATATGTGAAATTTAATAAACAAAACAAATGAATAAGTAAAACAGAGAAGTTAATGGCTGCCAAAGGGGAGAGAAATGGGG
>NW_011913655.1:0-3647 GCF_000151845.1 Pteropus vampyrus | reverse complement strand
AAATTGCTGAAATCTTGAGTCTCACTTCTTTGTTTCTAAAATAGAATAACACCTTTCTGTCCTATCTATCAGAGTTGCTGTAAGAATCAATTGAATGTGGGTGAATCCCTCTGTAGATTATCAAGCAATTAAGTTATTTTCATCTAAATAGGAGATAATGCAGATAAAAACACTAATAATTATAAAAGTAAAATTATAGCCTGAGAGTTCAGCTAATATGTCATGCATATGGTTCACACTGTAAAAATAAGAATATCACTGTAAACTCACTTTTCAGTCTTCACTTTTATAGACGAGGAAACTGATTCAGGAAAGTTACGTGACCTACCCAAGGTTACAAAGCTAATAAATAGCTCAGAAAGGATGAGCTTTCATTGAAGTCTGTGTCTATACCACATTTAGTTCAGTCAATTAGCATAGAAACATACTGGCCAAAATATGGTAGTATTCTTGCCATTTTCCTACCATTCCATTTTTTTTGTATCCTTCTGAGTTCAAACTTAGATCACACATTAAAATATATCTTCCTATATTTACTTAAATAATATCAAGAGGGTCATCAGCTATGTCAGGAGAGAAATAAAGTTTTTGACTATTAATAAAACAAAGTTCAAATTATAGAAAAGCTTTGCATCATTGGTTCAGGAGGAAAAAGAGCTGGACTTCTTGTTCAAACAAACAGGCAGTCGATCTCAAATAAATGGCAGCTAGAGAGCTGTGGTCTGTCTTCATCTCCTAGGAACTCAGGATATTTTGTCAGAATAGAGATGTCAAGTTCCCTCAGGAGAAATACAGCCTTGGAGGAGAGGAGGAAAACAAAGACCAAGCATGCGAGCTCAGCACATTGTCAACAGGTAAATGTGCTCATCCTCTGGGACATTCTCTTGTGACCCAGGCTAGAGCTCGCCACACAGAGCACCGCTTGTGTGGATAATGTCATTGGAAGGGCCAGGGCATGCCCCCAGGAGGCTGATGGTTGCTTTCTTGTGACTCTCAAGTTTAAAAGAGAACATTACATCTGTACCTTTGGGGGATGGGGATGGATTCCTGGAAATGACAGCCATGACCGTATCAGCACTTGCTCCTAGGTTCTAGCATAGTGCCTTGAGTATGTGCTCCAGACAACCTACAGCTGCAGTCTCTCGCCCTTGTCTTTCAAATTCCCTCAAGTCATGACAATGGCCTTTGACCATTGTTTCTTTCAGCTACTGTATGTTGGTTTGTGGCACCATCCTCTTAGGCTATAGAGAGGCTTATGATGAACTTTTTATAAGGGGATTTGCTCATTCCCAATTGCCTGGCTGCTGTTATCCTGTTTTTCCTCAGCCGTTTTCTAGGAGGTACCTCCATCCTGGGCATAACGTGTGCATTTTATCACCCTGCTTAATGCTCTTTCTTGGTGTTTTAGCTGTACCTCCAGAACAGAGACTGCCTATCACCAGTCTCTACCACTTAACCTTGGGGAGATTATTAAGCTTTCTGTGCTTCGGTCTTCTCATGAGTAAAATAGGGAGAGTCTTAGTGCCTACCTCATAGGTGCGGGGAGGAGAGGGGAAGTAGAACACAGTGGATGGGAGTATAAATCTGAAGTCAGAGCTGAGGTTCAAATTCCAGCTCTGTCACTTTCTGGTATGGGGCCTTGAATAAGATGCTTCACCTTTGCAAGCCTCAATATTGAAATGGAAATCATAATAGTACCTACTTCCTAGAACTAAGTTGATGATTAAATAAGATAATATTGGTCAAGTGCTTAGCACAGTGCTTGGTGCTGAGTGTGATGTGATCAGTAAGAGATAATGATGATGGTGGTGATGATGATAATGATATGTACAGCAGTCCTCACCTCATGTTGGTTCTGTTGGAAAGCCATTCTCCTCCCTCTTCTTTTACCCAAAAAAGGCCACTGTCTTTTTATCTAAAAAGAAGGAGGGAGAATAATAACACTTTGCCTTTCCCAAGTGACAAGAATTATCAAGAACAATGATGAGTAGGAACGTGCCTTGAAGACATAGAGAACCACATAAATCCAAGGAAATTTTATTCCCAGTATATCCTTCTTGGAGTAGAATCAGAACCTCTCTAGGTCCCAATGGTTCGGAGCAGAAGCTTGCCTTCGATTCCTCAATCAGTTTTTCAAGTAACACAATTCAAGCACGACACACCTCTCCCCAGAGACCAATCACTGTCATTTGACACCTTTATAGCATACTTCCTTCAAAGAAAATGCTCACTGAATGTTGTACAATGAACCATTTCTTAGTCCCAGGGCTAAACAACAGTGACCCATAGGTCCCTTCTCGATTTCAGTGAGCTAAGTGCTGTTTTTTTCCCACAACCTCATCAACTCAGCTTTCCCATCTCATTCTCAAAGGATTAACTTTTTCTCCTCAAAGGAACTCATATTCTTTTTGAGCGAGCAAAATTGTGCTCACTTGCTTATTTATTTATTTATATCTCTCTCTCTATCTATCTATCTATCATCTATCTATCTATCTATCTATCTATCTATCTATCTATCTATCTATCTATTTATTTATTTATTATGGTGACTCATTCTTAAGTCTGCAAACAGTGGAATAAAACTGACCATTTGACTTCTCTTTGGAGCTTGGCTCTTCTTTGCTCTCAAATCAAATCTTCTACATCTGGACTCAACATTTGTTTTAAGCCAAGGTGACCAGGACTCCAGCAGGAAAATCCATATCAGCACTTTACCAGGACTGTGGCATCTCTGCCCTGCCTAGTGTTCAGGGTTTAAGGTTTACCTAAAGGCCTCAAGGACTGAATATCTAACTGTGAGTCCTGAATACTTTCTTCAGTAGGCCCTATAACAAGCTCCCCTTGGTGCTTCTTGCCAGTTGGGCTAGTATTGCTGACTCAAGAGTCTTGTATTGACACCAGGAAACTGCCTGCTCCTTTCTGCCTTGTCTGGTTTAGAATGTTGGTCAGGAGCCACAAGACCTGGGCTTGAATCCTGATGCAGAGATTTGCGAGCTGTGGGTGCCTGGGCAATTCAGCTTAGCCTCTTTGAGCTTCCATTTCCTTCTTTGCAGAATGGGGTTTCGTTAGTTTTTCCATATGGCTGTTGTGAAGATTAAATGAGATAATGAGTGCGGAAGTTGCTTTTTCAACAAATGGTACATGAGATGGTCTCAAGCAATATTTATTGAAATTAGATGCTTATCTGTTCTTCTAATATTGGGCTCCTTATAGCTTCCATATCCTCCAGATCCTTCTAGTCCTGGCTTTAGCTGCTTAACCTTTCTTTGTTGTTATTTGTACCCCTTCGAGTGGATACACTGCCCTTTGCATTTGATGTCTGACAAAAAGATTTTTCTTAACATTCTAAATATATGCCAATTAAAATAAATGAAATGCATTTTTCAAAGCTTCAAGGCTCATTTCTACTGGAAAAATCAAAATGAGACATCTGGTTCTTGCATACAGATGGTCCATGCAGTATTTCCAGCTTTGTCTAATAAAGCCAGTCTGAAGCCTTGTGTAGACATGGTCCACATGTTCTCCTTTTTCATTTTTTTTTTCATTTGGAATTAGAGAATATGATGAGAAAAATGACAAGAGTGTGATGAAAATCTTTTCTGAAGTCACACTAATTCACGTTTCACTGTAAGTCAGATCATTTGACT
>NW_011913654.1:0-1514 GCF_000151845.1 Pteropus vampyrus | reverse complement strand
TATTCCTGTTTGATTCTAAGATCTTTCCTCTGTGGGAGGCTTAGATTGGAGCTCTTCGGGAGGGAGAGGGCCTGAGCAGTCACCTGCAGTCTGAGAAGTTTCCCTGCCCAGCCTTTTCCCACCCTGGGCAAGCTATGGGAAACACCTTCAGAATTCAGACTTAGAGAGCACAAGACTGAACAACCGAGCGCTGCTCCACTGGTTTTGGTAGGGTGTCCATCGTTATTAACCAAGCTTGGAATGCCCTGAGCGCCCACCTGAGCCCTGGAGGAGCCAGTTGCTAGCCTGGTCCTCCAAGCAGATGGGACAGTGTGGCTTCTGTGGTCATGCAGATATGACGTTTCTCTCCCCACAGGCGATATCCGCAATGACCTGTACCTAACCCTGGAGAAGGGGGATTTTGAGAGAGGGGGAAAGAGTGTACAAAAGAATATTGAAGTGACCATGTATGTGCTTTATGCAGATGGAGAAATCCTAAAGGTAAGGCTTGCCTGTCGGTCTGGAATGGAGGCTGATCCTGTACTCATCCTATACGTCCGTGGGCTTTGTGTGGAGACCCACTCCTCAGGCAGGGCCGATCTCAGGTCACCCACATGCATTCTCCTCTGCCTTCTCCTCTCTTCAAGGAAACCCGATGCCTGCTCGATAATGACTACCAACATAACAGCCTGTTAGACATTCTTCCTCATATCTGACCTGAACCCTTCCTGCTCCAGTGTAGACCTATTCCCCGTGGCTCTGTCCTGCCTGTTGCTTCTGCCATTCTGTCTAGCACTGGGCTGCCTACTTTGGGTAACTGTTTTTGGGTCCTTCTCCTTCTGTTCCTTAAGCTAATACAGGAAGTTACGTTTGCTCTTTGGTCAGTGGTGAGATTCAGGTACTCACTTACTGGTACCAAGTTACGTGACAAGGAACAGCAGGCTCAGGCCCTAAAAGGTTGCTTCCAGCCAGTGCATTACAAGGACCTTCTGCCGCTCTTCATTAAAAGTGAAGTGCTGTTTTTCTCTTGCCCGTATGTCACTTTGTTCCTTAGTCATGTCAAGGTGAAGTCCCTGGCAAATCACAAGGCATTGTTTGCAGAAGGCAAGTCAGCCTTGTACAGACCTCGCTTGTGTATGTTGACATCAGCTTTGCGAGGTAGGCAGAACAGGAACAATCATCTACATTTTAGAGAAGAAAAAGGTAAATGAAATTCATCAAAATCATCTCCCAAAGCCAGAAAGAGGAGAATGTCTTTGGTGGTAGAAACACCGATTTGTCATTTTAAAAACCCACCTCAAGGACACGCCTGTTAGAGTAGATGTAATGCCGTCAGGTGTCCACGCCGGCCCTGTGCAGACAGGGGCTGCTCCTGAGTGTGTGGCCTGCAGCTGCCTGTCCTCCAGGGAACGGGCTCGGACAGTCCCAGGACTGCATCTCCATGCCAGTATTTGGGAACCGGGGTCAAGTTAAATCTGGCCTATCGTGTTTGTATCTGAGGACAGTCAGCTGAGGGCAACCTAAAATGCCAATGC
>NW_011913653.1:0-1919 GCF_000151845.1 Pteropus vampyrus | reverse complement strand
GTTTCCATGTAGTAAATATTCTGAGGCCTGACTGGATATAATGCCCTTGGTTGTACCATGTAATTATGGTGTTAAGAAGTCTGATATCAATCTAAATAATTTTCTTTGGTATGTGATATGCTGATTCTTTTGGGAAGCATTTTCCATTTGTCTTTGGTGTTTTAGAATTTAATTAGAATACATCTAGGTAATAATAATAATAACATACTAATTAGTGAATATTTATAGGCCCTTTTCTAAGGGCTTTACATATATTAACCCATTTACTCCTCAAATTAATTTTTTAAAATAGTATGACAAACATTTTATTATATCCATTTTATTGGTGGGTAAACCGAGGTACAGAAAATTTACCTTATGAGCTATTTCAAATAAGAGGTCTGTCTTTTTTAAAAAACTCTGGGATATTAAAACTCGTTATTTCTTCAAATATGTCTTTCCTTTGCCTCACCTTCACCACCAGCACCCCCACCTTTCTTCTGAGAATATTAACTGAATATTAGCACTTTTATTTCTATTCTCCAAATCTCTAGGTTTATTGTTATATTTTCTCTTTTTATTTTTTTCTGTTACATTCTAAGAGTTCAATCTGCTCTTCCAGCAAACGAATTTTTCTTGAAGTGAATCCTTTGGGTTATTTACCTTACTTCTCAGTTCTTTATTTCAACTATTATATTTTTTTCATATTTACTTTTTGCACTTGTTTCTTTTTTATGACTTCTCCCATATATTGTTAACACTTGTTATATCAATTAAAGTTATTTGAAATTCTTAGTCCAACTGTTCTAAGAATTCTGTTGCATATAGTAGTATAATAGCACACTAACCACACACAGGCTGCATTTCTTTGCTGTAGCTTCTTTCTCTGATTCAAGCAGGCTTTGCCTAATATAACAGCATTGCAACTCACTTGCTTTTTCTGCCCTTACACTTCCACCTTTGTGTGTCTACTCCTTTATGCCAAGACATGAGAGAATGGTTTTCTGATTTATTTTCTTGGATAACCATTGGAAATAAAATCTGTCCTAATAAGAATTATAAAATTAGGCTTAACTGTATTAATGTTAACATTAGTCTTTTACAGAATGTTCAAAATAATCATAATAAGTATAACTATGGAGACAGGCCTTTACGATTGGAAAGCAGGTGTACCTTATGACTCTTCCTCCAACTAGAGAAGCTGAACACCATGTTGTATTGTAGGTTCAAGTGTTTCATGATAAATTGTTGTCCCAAGTGTCCATTACAGATAGATAAGCAAAACTTCTATAGAAATGAAAATAAGGAAATGACAGGGAATTTTAACTGTGATTATTGTAGCTTTATGATTGTCATCTCATAATGTAACCTTGTAACCATTTTGTTGTCCTTACAATTTTATTATCATTTTTGTGTCATAAAAATGCCTTGTTAACTAACGTGTAACTTGTAGATAAACATCTTGCTTGCTTGAGAACCCTAGGAACAAACTTCAGAGGAAGCCCACTTGGTTCCCAGACCTTTCGGTGCCAGGAGACTGACTGCAAAATCCTTCTCTAGATGAAGCAAACCAGACCTTCTCCTGACCAGCTCCAGGATGTTTATCAGAGCATGCTGCGTAGGATGACTGCAAGCCCGAGACCCCGGCATGAGAAACAAGCCAAGGTCGAGAGACAAGATAGTCAGCCTAGGGGCATAACTCTTCCCTCCAGGATGCAGCTCTGGAATTTCTCCCATGTCCCTTATTCATCCCTCTCCCTATAATAACCCCTGCCTACACCGAGGTGACAAGATGACCTTTGTGACAGCAGTCCGCCATCTTCTCAGGGTGCCGGCTCTTGAACGAACCCGCTTTCCTCCCTTGTCTCTCGATTTTTGGCTCCTGAGCAGCAAGCAGCTGAACCTGAGTTCAGTAACCATAGTTTGTCACCTTTCTTTTA
>NW_011913652.1:0-2010 GCF_000151845.1 Pteropus vampyrus | reverse complement strand
CAAGAGTTTGCGAACTGGAAAGGGACTTAGAAATCACCGGAGCCTTAATTTATAAATGCAGACACAGAGGCTCGGGGGCTGGACGGGTCCCAGGGTGCCAACGCTTCTGTCTCGCCTCTTCGAGGCGGACTGTGTGATTTCAGGGCTTCCGACCAACAGAAGGTTCCCGGCGTCTTCTACTGTGGACAGAGGTCCTGTCCTGCTTCTCTTGTCAGAAGCGAGGCATGGAATGCAAGCTTCTTGAGAAAAGAGGGCCCGGGGCGCTGGTGTCGCCAGAAAGTCCTCTAGGGACACAGCAGGTCAGAGGGACAGAGGAGAGAGCCTGGGTGGACTGGGCCGGCTCAGGAGAATGAGAAAGGTTATGAAGAGGGAAAGGTGAGGTGGCAAGTGTGTCCTTTACACGCTGAGCTGCAGGCGTCCAGGGGCAAGCTGGGGAGTGAGTTCCTTCCGCAGGCTTCTGTGGCTCCCTCGCGAATCTCTCACGGCCCTCCTCCGCCTCAGGACGGGAGATGTGTCCCTTTAGTCCTATCAACATGCAGATTATTTTCCTAATACCTTCTCTTTTAAAATTCCCATTTCTAGATGGAAAACCTGAGAATTAGAGAGGTGAAATGACTCGGACAAGGCTTCGTGGTAACACGTGCAGAGCAAGAGTCAGACCCCACGCCTTCTGACGTCCGGCTCTGCGGACCAGCTGTCTCGCCCGTGGCTTACAGGTGGAGACCTGTTGGCCCCCCGAGAAGGCTGCGGGGAGAGGAGACTGTGCTCTGTGTCCACCTGTGAACAGATGCTCCGCAGGCTTTGCGAGCAGAGGACGAGGCCGTGACCGACTCTGCATCGCAGTCGTGGCTTGTCCCGAGGGCCTCCCGGGTGCTGGGCCTGGGCCAGGCCCTCAGAGGATTCGAAGCCACCTAGGACCGAGTGCATGGCCTTCACGCCCTTCAGTCCTAAGGACTGATTTTTCCCTTACAACATGACTTCGTGGCAGACAGAAAGAGATGACGGAAGAGGCCCATGGTTTCGATCTGGGGATCGGGGTGAGTTATTAAACCTCCACAAGCCTCAACCCTTCATCTGAGAAGTGGAGAGAGGAAGGGGCTGCTGTTGAAAGGGCGGATTACATAATGTGCCCCAAACAGCAAGCCCGAGCCCGAGTGGGCGTGAAACACTCCAGGGGCTCCTCCTGGGGTGTGCGATGCCCCCACGTGGTCACACTGTCCCGCACACGCCCTCGCTGGGCCCCCCTCGGGGTCTTGCCCCTTGCCCTGACTCAGATGCCATGTCTGTCCACCGAAGCCTTGGATCGGTTCAAAAGCCCTTGGTTAGGGAGACCTGATGTGGTCTTGCTTTCTCGCGGCACTCGCGTGGCTGGCGAACATGTTTCCACGCCACTTTCCCTCCTCACCGTGTGGTGGACAGCCAAGGGCCATCGTATTGAATGCTGGCTTCAGAACCGTGTCACCGCGGTCAGCTTACTCCAAAATTCCTAGGCCTCAGTTTCCTCATTTATAAAATGAGATGAGCAATAATGACGCCCCAGGGTCCTTAGGGAAGCGCGAGTAAAATCATGTGAAGCATCACCGCGTCTGCCCATGAAGCCGTTCGATGAACGGTTGACTGTTGATGCGTTTCTTACACTGTAGGTGCTTGGAGAGTGACATCTTCGTCTCGCTCCCTCTTCTTCGGCCTCCGTCACGGTTGGCGCTCGGCACAGCTTAACTGAACCAAGAGCGAAGGGCGGTTTGGAACGAAGCCAGGCGAAGCCCTGGAGAGAGACAGAGCGTCAGCCTTGGCTGTGGCATTAGGCTGAGCCGTGTTCGAATCCTAGCCTGACGCTTACTCACTACGTAATCTTAAGCGGGTCAATCGGAGTTTCCGTTTTTTAACCCAAAACGGAGATAATCACTCCTGCTTCAGACATGAAGCATTGATCCCTTTGCAGACACCTCTTAGTGGCAGCGTGAATGGTTATAGTGACCATCGTTTCATGTGATGCTTCTCTGGGGGGGG
>NW_011913651.1:0-1792 GCF_000151845.1 Pteropus vampyrus | reverse complement strand
CACACATTCGGACAACTGTAATGAAACTGATACATTGAAGATGGGCTATTGTGAAGAATTTGATTGTTTCTTACAGTGTTGTCTACAAAAAGAAAGATGAGCGATGAGTGGGATTAATTGCCACAGAAAAGGTAAAATCAATTAAAAGAGTTGCATTGAACTTCTAACTTGAGTTCTTCAACTTTCTATTATATGAACAGTAGGTGTTTAGGGGTTTCTGAATTTTCATGGATTAGAATTCTATACTTTCAACAGATTCTTAAAGTCATTCATGATGTCTACTGCCTAGACTACTAAAATAAATCTAAGGGAGCCTGATTTTTAATGTGTCCCACAAACATCATTGTAACAACAATCACAAAAGAATTCATTAAGAATTTTTCTAAGGAGTGGTAGTAGATTTTACAATTCAGAAAAGATTTGAAAATGTGATTAAAAAGATTTCTTCCAGCTAGGGTGATTTTGGTGAATTTTGTTAGAGTATAATTATCAAAGCTCATCGTATTTTATTTTTATGAATGAATTGCTTCTGCATTATTCAAATTAGGTTTTCAATGTCAGAAGTAAAATCATTTTGAAAATGAACTTACATGTAGTATATTCTTATTCAGAGATATATTTAGGGGAGACTGATTCTAGAAAAGATGAGAGGGAGAGGAAGATATTAAATATATATAATTAAGAAGAGGTAGGAAAAATGATTAACACTCGAAACACACTTCAGCAATGTCTGACTGTTAGAGGTCATTGATTGTAGCAACTGAAACTTCCAGCCAATGGCAATAAGTCTTCTTTCACACCAGTGATGGAAATGGAAATTATTTACTATGGGAACCCAGGCTGTATTTCTGTTAAATAATTTGGATGTTACTGGAGCTGGGAAGTCCCAGGCAAGTAGTTAGGTGAATCATATGAAATTTCTGATATTTGACTTTTTTTGACGTACAAAATGTCAATTTGAGATGGTTTGATCCATAATGTTTCCTTTTCATTGCGACCTCTTTTTTTTCTCTCCTCATATCTATCCCTTGTTGTTATAGCCTTACAAATTTCAGTTACGATTACATCGTTGCTATTATTTTCTTTGAATTGTCTGATAAATTTTCATGTGTATAAAGAATTCTAAGATTTTAAATACAATGCAATTAGACATACGTTTCAAATAAAATGCATGTTGTTTAATATATTGACACATATATGAATCGCCATAAAGGAACTCTATATAAAGTGCTGCAAATATATTGTGTTCAAGAAATTCTGATTCATTTTAGTACTCTTGTTAAAAGTGTCAGCATTTTGATCACTTTCATTTGAAAAATCTTTTCTTACAGAATCATTTTAAATTGTAAAAATAACAGTTCTTTTTTTAAAAAATGGTTTGTAAAATATATATATATACGTATATACATATCATAAATAAGGTGTGGAAGGAGTGAGAAGGAGATGGGGATTGTGAAAAAGAGGAGCTGAGAATGCTTTGTTGTTTTGATGGTGTGCAGATTCGGAAAGAAAACCAATCTCCTTTACTTTTGAAATATTTAAAAGTGTATCAATTCCATTCAAAAACATTTTCTCAGCCTCTCTCCTTAACTCAGCATCACAATGCCTTTCTAGAATCTTGACATTTTGCCTATCAGTAAATTATCAAAAAGCAATAGGATGCCAGTCTGCTGTGCCATCATATCATCTGTGAAGTTCCTGGGTCTCTGTACTGTATTTACAGAAACAGATGGCTCTCGTGACACTTTCACCAAATGGCATGGCACTTAACTTATCTCTACCATGCAGATCT
>NW_011913650.1:0-2175 GCF_000151845.1 Pteropus vampyrus | reverse complement strand
TTGATGCAAAATCATCCACCTTCTCCTGGCATCTTGTGATCCCCTGAAAATATTAATAGTTAACACTTCCTCTGTGCTTACTGTGTGTCAGACACTTTTATAAGTACTTTATATGATTTCTTATTATTAAATTAATAATTATAACAATATTGTTGATCATCACAATAATTCTGTGAGATATGCTACTTTACTCCCCTTCATTTTACAGATGGAGAGAATTTAGGTAACTTGGCCAAGGTCACACAGCTACTAAGAGGTGGGATTTGAACCTAGGCGGGACTAATTCTAGAATCTACATGCTTATCCTTTTCCCTCTACTTTCAGCCTGGTTAATTTATCAATGACAGTAACTATTTACAAGAAAAGATTCTGATTATTTACTTTATCTTTTTGAAATTCAGCCTAGAATATCTATACTTCTTAAAGTCAAACTTTCATCACCTATTTTTAATTCAACACAACATATAGGATACAGTGAGGCTCACCTTATCGCTGAGAAATGCTTCTGAATGTTTATTTACTTGTCTAAGGTTTCAAGAATCTCAAAAAGTATAAAGATGGCTGACCCAGGCTCAAGAACTTTGAGAAATCTAATTGAAATCACTAAGAAGAGAGAATACGGTCAGGGACTGAAATAAAGCTCTGTGACTCGGGAGAAGTGGGAGAGAAGAGAGTGAAGAGAAGAGCCTGGGAATGACTCAGAGCCTCAGAACCTCATCTGACAGACAGAAGAATCAAGGAGCTGTAATCAACCGGCACAATTTTCTATATTATGGGATGCTGATGACTGGCATTGACACCAAAAATAATGCTTAACTTGTATCTATTAAGATCTGTCAAAACAGCCCACCGGAACACATTGGTAGGTAGAGACAATTTAGCTGGTTCGTCCAGGATACTCTGTTCTGCTTTCAAAACATCCACTCTTAAATTGCTTTCTAAGCTTCAACAAGAAGTAAAGAACTGGTGACTATCCTGTGGCAAGTAAGCTGTGTGGCTGGCTCTGCTGACGCTCTGGAGAAAGTCAAGGGTATCTAGGCTCTCTGCCTTCTAGCTCGTAGCCCCAGACATCGCAGAACCTGTCAATCACCACTCCTTTCTGCTACTAACATTTAAACACACCCTATCTCATGTGGGTTGTGCTGCTGGCAAGCTTCGGCACCAGAGACAGGATTAACGCGAACCGAGATTTTTTCCTCAAGTAGGGAAAAAATTGGCAATTAATAGATCCAAGAAAATGAGCTGAGAAATAGCCAAACAAAGAGTAGTGGCTGGATGATTCATGAGGTGGGGTGCTCCTCTTCAGCAAGACAGAAAAAATTATTATTATAAGATTGTAATTTGCTGGTGGCTGCCTTATTCTTTAACGACCACATTCTCTTTCAGAATTATAAGTGTAGGTTAGGGCTAGGAAGACGGGAAGAAGTTGAAATGAAAGACTTTTACTCTAAGGACATGATGGTGCTTCTGGCCCTACAACCGAGTCAGGGTTGCCCCTGCCCAGGCAATGTGCTTCATTATGTTTTGCCACCTTGGAAGACACAAGGAGGAAAAGCTTTTAAAATTCTGCCTTAGTTTATTCCAAAAAGATCTGGAGATGATTGACAGGTTACACGATTTCCAGGCAAGTAAAATTTTCCTCATTGCTATTGTGAGCGTTTTCATTGTTTTAAGCAAATAATAGCCCGGGTGCAGCCAGGCCTTTTTCCTTCTGACAGGAAGGCCACAGGAAGAGCTATCAATTAGTAACCATTCACAATGTACAATTGGTGGGTATCTGTAATTTCCAGCGCTCCTGAAAAGCTAAGAGTTTGGACATACAACTCTAAATAGAGTAAGGAGAAAGATAGGATAGCAGTGACAAGATTCCAATCACACATGTGCTCCTGGAGAACTGGGTGTGAACCAGCCTGGCCGGGAAAGAACTATCGATTAAATTTCCCTTCTACCATTAAAAAGAAGAAATGTGCGATAATCTGGTTAAATTTGGGTTTTAGACATTGTTTGCCTGGATTTGAACCTGGCATCTTCAAAGTATTTGTTGTGTGTGCTTTATTTGGTTATTTCACCTCTTAGAGCCTCCTTAATTTAATGTAAAATGGGGATATAACGGCATGGGCTTGGGGAGAGATCTCATTCATAGAAAGCATGGAGTAAGTGCTCAAGAGATGTTAG
>NW_011913649.1:0-1649 GCF_000151845.1 Pteropus vampyrus | reverse complement strand
TGCCAGGCACCTTTTTAGACATAGAGAATGCGGCAAATAAAACGGACAACATTCCTTTCTTGTGAAGAGCTTATGCTCTTATGTTTTAGACAATAAACACACAAAAAAAGAGGTAAATTCGATCGTACATTAGAAAGTGATAAGGACTTTGGAAAGAACACTGAGTCAGATTAGGGGTACTAGGAGGCCAAGGTGAAGAACGTTACAATTTACAAAGAAGTTTTCCGAGCAGCCTTAAATTCATGTGTTAGAAATAAAGAAAAGTTAAAAAGTAAGAAATCTATGCTTCTTCCTTAAGAAATTAGAAAAATAGAAAAAAAACTAAACCTAAAGAAAGTGAAAGGAAATAAAGATGAATATAGAAATCAATGAAACAGAAAACAGGGAAAAATCAATATAGCCAAAAGTTCAATATTTGAAAAGATTAATAAAATCAATAAATCTCTATCAAAAACTATTTTAAAAAGAAACAAATTAACATTGGAAGTGAAAAAGCGACAGCAATACAGATCCTAAAGTAAGACAAAAAAAAAAAAAAATAAAGAAGCGTATATGCTCCTATACACTACCATTTGCAGAAGACTTTTCTGCATACAAAATATAAACAAAAAATCCATAGACATTTTACTATTAGAATTAATAATAAAAAAATTTCTCAGGTTGACTAGATATAACTTCAATGTATAAAAGTTATATGTATTTTTATGCGACAGCAAGAAAGGGTTAAAAATATATAATTTAACATTACAGAGATAAGGTATAACAATTTCTCAGATGAAACTATAAAGCTTTATTGAAAGATATTAAAGGAGATCTAAATAAATGTAAGAAATAGCATATTCTGGAGAGAAGACTTAAAATAATGAAGATGACGTCTCCCTGAATTAATTAATAGATTCCATTCAATTCCAATAAGAATCTGAATGAGATTTTTCTTGGAACCTGGTAAGATAACACTAAAATTTACATGAAAATTTAAGGGTCACAAACAGTTCTAGAAAAAGGCCACAGTGTTGTGCCTGCTCTATGATATCTCAGGACTTTTTAACAAGGCCACCGTATGAAGAATGTATATCATTGTTTCAATAAGTGACCAAGAGACCAATGGAAAAGAATGTTTCCTAACAATAGACACACGCATATATGGAAACTCCATATGTGATAGAGGTGGTACTGCTCATTCATAAACAGGATTAACTGTTCTATAAACAATAATGGGGTAAATGATTATCTATACGGAAAAAAAAAATGTAATTGGAGCACTATCTCATACCACACATAAAAATCCATTCTAGATGGATTAAGATTTTTATTGTAAAAATACAACTTTAAGCATTTTAGAAGAACGTATAGGAGATAATGTCTTTTGGAAATGATGAATCAATTTAACTATTCAAAATTAAGAATCAGTGCTCAAAGATGTGAAAAATGTGAAAAGACATCGCAATTTGAAAAAGATTCATAAAATACAAAACTGACAAAATACTGGTATTCCAAATACATTAACAAACTTTGAGGAAATAACAGAAAGACAACCCAAATGAAAAATGGGCAAAATACCTGAACAGGCTTTGACTGAAGAACCTAACTAATACACATACAAAGGATGCTCAAGTTTGACAATAATCAGGAGAAAGTCTTAAGAATAC
>NW_011913648.1:0-1534 GCF_000151845.1 Pteropus vampyrus | reverse complement strand
GTTTTGTGTGTGTGTGTGTGTGTGTGTGTGTGTGTGTGTGTGTGTGTGTTTATATATTGGCAAGTGGATTTCAAAATGTATTTGGAAATATCAATGCCCAGAATAACTAAGATAATCTTTAAGAAGTAGTTTGATGAACTTAATGTACCAGATGTTGCAACTTACTTTAAAAATATAGTAATTAGGAAAGTGTAGTATCTGAGAAAAAACAAACAGAAAAACAGAGTACAGAGTGCAGAAACAAATCTATGAAAATATAGCTATACATTGCTGAGAGTGAAAATTGGTACAATCATTTTGGAAAATAGTTTGGTCTCATCTATTAAAGTTGAAGATAAACAGATTTTATCACCCAGCAATTACACATTTAGTTATATACCCAACAGAAATTTGTGCAATTGTACATCACAAAACATGAACAAAGATGTTCACTGCTGCAGTGTTTGTAAGAGTCCAAAACAGAACACATTCCAAACGTTAATCAATAGTTATAAATGCTTTTTTAAGTGTTCTAAAATCATACAAAGGAATATTGCACATCAATGACAATAAACAGCTATATGCAACATGGACAATTTCACAAAAATAACGTAGAGCAAAATAAGCTAGACATAAAAGTATACATACTGTATGATTCCATTTAAATTCAGTTCAAAAAGTCGATAAAACTAACTCTAGTGTTTAGCAATATATACTTAGTTGATGAAATTATAAACAAAGATAAGGACAGAATTGCTAATATTAGTGAGAAAAGAAATGAGCTAATGTTTGGGAAGAGTTGTGAAGGGGCCTTCTGATCACTTGGTAGTGTTGTAATTACAATGTTGGTGATAAAGGGTGATGGCTTTGTGATAAACTAGAAGCTATACACTTGTTTAATTAATGATGCTGTATTTCACAATAAAATGCTGAAACAATTATAGAAAAATATGGGTTATTCAAGTTAAATGAGTGCCTAAAATAGTGTCTAAATAATATAGGGAAATGCTAGCTTCTTTTACGAAAGCGCTTTGTTATGTTTTATTACTAGTCCTCCTGGCTATTAGACACTAGAAGAAATTTATTGATACCTGAAAAACAGTAAAGTCCTAAAATGCCATCAATTTTGCTCTAGGAATGGAGTTAAATTTCACAGTAAATGACTGGGAAGGAAGATTTAATTGTCTGCCACTGCTGCTGCTGTTTTCTTTCAATTTCTTAATTGTGATCAAACATTTTTATTTCAAAGTTCAGACAGGTTATTCTGAAACCTCCTGACTCCTCTCAAGTATAACTTTCATTCTCAAAGCTACATGAGGCAGGAGACTCCGTTCTTGGTTTGCAGGGGAGTTTACGGCACCGTAGAGAAAACTCAGCTTACATATAACATGCAAGTCTTCAAGTTCTATGCACAGTTGGTAGGGATGGGGCAAGCCACGAATAACAGAACAGTAGTCAGAAATATGGAACATTATGCTGCCATCAACATAGCTAGTTTATTACATACCTCCCCCTGGCAATGTGGTTTATAAAGCAAATATTCTGCCCCACTACT
>NW_011913647.1:0-2170 GCF_000151845.1 Pteropus vampyrus | reverse complement strand
TCGCAGGGCGCCGCCCGGCTCGTTGGCGGCCGCGGCGCGGCGCGCCCCATGCCCGTGTGTGGCCATGTCCTACCCGCAGGGCTACTTGTACCAGCCGTCCGCCTCGCTGGCGCTCTACTCGTGCCCCGCGTACAGCACCAGCGTCATCTCGGGGCCCCGCACGGATGAGCTCGGCCGCTCGTCGTCGGGCTCCGCGTTCTCGCCCTACGCCGGCTCCACCGCCTTCACGGCGCCCTCGCCGGGCTACAACTCGCACCTCCAGTACGGCGCCGACCCCGCGGCGGCCGCGGCAGCCGCCTTCTCTTCGTACGTGGTGAGTGAGCTGGAGCCGCGGCGGGCGAGGGCAGCTGGGGCCGCGCGCGGCGGGCGGGGGCTGCGAGAACCCCGGCCTCGGCGCCACCGCGGACTGCCCGCGCCAAGCTTCGCGGCCGCTGAAAACTTGGGCGATTGTCTCACTCGGCTTCGCCCGGGCCTGGGGCTCGGGAGTGACACGGAGAAGAGAGCCGCGTCTTGCTACGATCGCTGAGCTGGCGGAAAGGGTTTTGGGGGGAGAGGTCGCTGCAATTAAAGAGCAGCATTTGGTTCAAACGTGAGCTCCAGGCCGCCTTGCGATTTTTATTTTATTTTATTTTTTAGTTTTGCAATTTTGGAAAAGTAGTTCTAAAGAAAGAGACCCGAAATATGAGCAGAAGAGTGCGAAATCTATGTAAATGTGTTTGGCTTCGCTTTTAATTAGTCCTCCAAAATGTTGCAAATCCGTAATCCTATCTTCGCAATCCGATTTGGAGGTATTAAATTTCTGAAAAGTCGGCCGAGCTGCGGTGCATCCGGGATTTTTCGGCCGGGTGCACTTTCTGGAAAAGCGTCGTGGCTTCGGTTTGGGATAACATTTTTGGAGGGGTGGGAGTGCTGCGGCAAGGTTTAGCTTTTCGTTTGCCTTTCTTTGGGGTGGAGAAAATGCCTTTGCTTCCCCGTGCTCTTTCTCTTGCGCCTAAAGTGAAGCCACCCGGGCGCGGAGCGCAGAGTCGCCGCCGCTGCCGGGGCCTCTCTCTCTGAGTGGAGGGCCTGGCCACGGTGGTCGCATCTGCGTATGGGGGACGGACGTACCCGGGCAGACTGGGGCCTACAGGGTGCCGCCGAGGCCAAGACGGCTTCAAGCACCCCCGAAGGACCGGACTCAGGAGTTGGCGCCCCAGCTGCCTTCTGAGTAGGGGGAGGGGTTGCCCTTGGGTCTGAGCCCGCCAGTCCTAGTCCAGCAGAAGCCTGAGTACGGGCCTCGCCGCCCGCAGACCCCGGGTCGCAGTGAAAGTGTGTTGCGGTCTCCCAGGTGGCAGTGGGGACAACAGCCCACTCTCACCTTCTTTCTACCTGTTCCCTGCAGGGCTCTCCCTATGATCATACACCCGGCATGGCAGGTTCCTTGGGGTACCACCCGTACGCAGCGCCCCTGGGCTCGTACCCGTACGGGGACCCCGCGTACCGAAAGAACGCCACGCGAGACGCCACCGCTACACTCAAGGCCTGGCTCAACGAGCACCGCAAGAACCCCTACCCCACCAAGGGCGAGAAGATCATGCTGGCCATCATCACCAAGATGACCCTCACCCAGGTGTCCACCTGGTTCGCCAACGCGCGCCGGCGCCTGAAGAAGGAGAACAAGATGACGTGGACTCCGAGGAACCGCAGCGAGGATGAGGAAGAGGAGGAGAACATTGATCTGGAGAAGAACGACGAGGATGAGCCCCCCAAGCCCGAGGACAAGGGAGACCCTGAGGGCCCCGAAGCAGGTTGGTGGACGTGGGAAAGGATGTGTAGAGCAGGAGTAAGAAAGAAAAGGGGGGGGGCGTCTAGAGAGGGGGAGCACAGGACCTGGAGGTTGGGGGCAGGGGTCTTTGCCTCTGCGGTTGGGGACCTGGAACCCGCCGCGCGGCCTCTGCGCCTCTGATTGCCTGGGTTTCGCCCGCAGGAGGAGCGGAACCGAAGGCGGCTTCGGGCTGCGAGCGGCTGCAAGGGCCGCCCACTCCCGCCGGCAAGGAGACCGAAGGCAGCCTCAGCGACTCCGATTTTAAGGAGCCGCCATCCGAGGGCCGTCTCGACGCGCTGCCCGGGCCCCCGCGTGCCAGCGGGCCCTCCCCGGTGGGGCCGGCCGTGGCGCGGCTGGCCGACGACC
>NW_011913646.1:0-2142 GCF_000151845.1 Pteropus vampyrus | reverse complement strand
CATGCATGCAATGCTTCTGCCAAAAGTACCATCTGTGAACTTACGGAATACCTTATCCACCATTATGGCATTCCACACAGAATTGCTTCAGATCAAGGATCTAAGCTCATGGAATTTCCTCATCTTACTGTGGTCCCCACCATCCTAAAGCAGCTGGCTTGATCGAAAAGTCAGGCTTTGAAAGAACCCCAATAGTTAGGGTCTGGAGAACCTGGTCAAGCTCCTGGAGGTTAAGCTCACAAAAGTGTGGGGGCCCCTATGACTGGGTACCTTGGGAATTTTTAACTCTCAGACTTGTCCACACAGAGCCTCCAGAAATTTATTGATTCTAGTTCAGGTTTTCCTCCACCAGTTCCTGCAGAGATGAATATCTGCTCTGCAAAATGTGATTCTTTGTATTCACCTGCCCCTCCAATTTCAGGGGCATCAGCTTGCCCTGTGACCTCACTTCTCTGACAGATCTAAGAAGAGTTGTTGATTTTGCAGTTGCTTAGCTTTTTACTCCTTGTTAGGATGGCGTGGCAACTTCCAAGCTCCCATGTGCCGGACCAGAACCTGAGAGTCTTTGCTTGGGTTTTAATGCTTATTTTTATTTTTGGTCTGGATTCCTGGGGGTGATCTCTGTGTCTGCATAGTTTAGTGTTGACACACTGGCATGGGAAGAGGTTATGCTCCAATACCTCGAGATTATATGTCTTTCGTCCTTTGTTGATTGCTCTATATGCAGATCAAGGAGTGCATTCAAAGCTCTGCCACATTTCAAGTCTCCTTTGGTTGTTACTTTCCACTGGACTCTCCAGTCGTCACCTGCATGAGTATGTAGTTTCCCAGCTGACCAGGTATACTAGGAGAGCTTATCTAGACCTTCTATCGCTCTCTCATTTTCAGTTTCTACTGGTTAAAATTTCTGACTGACCTGAGACTCACACTGACCAGGAGATCAACTTCAGGCTAGCAAATATGCAGGCTTTCCCCAATCCATTTTCTATTTAGTTTGCTACTTTTCTGTGATAAATCCGTGGATTTTCGCCCCTTGCTCCAAATTGAGTCAGCCTCCTCTGACGGCAAAGCTGCTCTTGGTTCTTTTGGCTACTCTCATGCTGATAAAATTGCTACTCTCGTGAACCAACGTGAGGCAGTGGATGGATAGGAGCAGTGCCAGGCAAGAAGGCCCAAAAGACTCAGTCTTTACCCAAAGCTCTAACAGTTTTCTGAGAATGATTTGTAATTTGTTTGTCTGTTTATCTATTTCCAGTGTCCTCAAATATTTTGGACCATTTTATTGTTTGTGCGTGTATGTGTGTATTGAGAGGATTCACCAATACCAACCTCTTTATAAAGCCACAGCCAGAAGGCTAATGGTGAACATTTAGATTTTTTCCAATTTTTCACAGTTACAGTGTTTCAGTGAACATCCTTATATATGTTTCCATTTCAATTTTACTAGATATTACCAAATTGGTCTCCAAATTTCATATCAATTTACATTATCACTCCTACCAGCTATAGATGAACAAATCAGACCAGTTTACCCACAGTCCGGCAAATGCTATTTTCAGATGGGTGAAAACTTGATCCTATTGTAATTTTAAAGATAACTATATATACATATAGTTTTTATACATACATACACACACACACACACACACACACATATAGTTTATAGTTTCAGGATGTGTAACATCCTGCCAAATTGCCCTTCAGAGAGTTCATATGAAATTGGTCTCATTAATCGTAAATGTTATCATTTTTTGAAATTTTAACAATTTGATAGAAAAAAATTGGTATTTTTGTTGTTTTATATTTGTTTTGTTTTATATTTGATTATCATTGCTATGAATAAAACGTTTTTCTATATGATTATTGGCCATTTGTATCCTCTATGTAATGCTTGGTCTTTCCCCCCCCGCCCTATTTTTCTATCATAAAGTAAATGTAAATCTTAGCTCTTACATTTAGGACAATGATCCATTGTAAATTAATATTGTGTATGGTATGAGTGTTTTTATTTTGTTCTGGCATGTGGATACCAATTGTTCCAATACATTTGTTGAAAAGACTGTTCTTTCCACATTGAACTGCTTTTGTACTTTTGTCAAAAATTTATTGGCCATATTTATACGGGTCTATTTCTAGACTCTC
>NW_011913645.1:0-2132 GCF_000151845.1 Pteropus vampyrus | reverse complement strand
AACCTTTTATTTTCTTTTAAACTTTCATTTATTTATTGATCACTCCTATTACCTCCTCAACTCCACCCCCAAACCCCATGATATACATAAATTGTATTACCTTTAAGGCAAAATTTTAAGATACAAACAAGCCTCAGAATAAAAGGTACAGAAATGATTGAACCAGAAAATTTATGTGGAGGCTAGTTACTGTGTTTGAACATAAAATTTAGCACTTTTTTCATGGCAAGGGAGTTGTACACTATAGAATCTCTTTCCAAATTCACTGAAATACTAACAGGAATTTAATCTATTAAATACAAGGAGCATCAGCCTGCATATTTCATGAGATAATTATTTTTTAATAAAAATATTCTCTGGAGTCTCAATTACAAGAAGGAGGGTTTCAGAGAGCTGCTGGCAGATATCTAGATAGGTAGAAAAACATATAGATTTATAGATTATATATGTAATAGTTATACCTTTACCTTTTTATCCTCTTTTGATAAATACAATTTAAAATGCTGTAAAATTTTTTACTAAGACATAGAAGATTTAAAGTGATACATCATAGACCTTCAACTAGCCTAGTAGGCCTATAAGAATCTTTAGTGCATGTCTCACAGACCCTCTTAATTAGACAGTTGGGATTTCTAGAAATAAGGACATTGTTCCTCAGTAGTCTTACATGAAGCCCAAGATAGAGAAGGGCTTCTCAGAAAAAAATGTGACTATAGCTTTTGTTTATGAAATTGATTATAATTCGATAATAAGCAACCCACAGGGCCTTCAGCCTCCTATAGAAAAGAAGCAGGCTGAGAAGCTATTCAACTCTAACTGTAGGCCATTTCTTATGGAAAATAAAGAATGACTCAGAGGATACAGTCAAGAAACCACAGAGTAAAGCTGAGAAACATAGAGAACCACTCCTGGGGACTAATCAAGGAACTGGCAACATTCCCAACTGGATTTCAGAATTGCTATTGACCAATGACTATTATGTGTCTCTTGTTTTCTCCCTTTCTGAATTTCTCCCATTGTATATCCTTGCCTCACCATTGTATATTGGGTGTGTGTTGGGCAGATAACTTAAATCTTTAGTTCACAGATCTTCAGATTAGAAGAATCATACCTGAGGAGCTGCATCCAAGAAACTGGATCTGGGAGACCTATATACATCTGCACCTAATTTAGATTAGGTCCTGAACTTTGAGCCAATGTTGCTATGGGGTGAGACTTTTGGGGTCTTACAAGGGGTCGAATATATTTTGAAAATTGAAGTGTAAGTAATATGTGGCCAGAGGTTAGATTGGGATAGTAGAGAAGGCTCCAAATTTTTAACCACCCTTTCCATTCAGGGGTTTAGTTGATTTCTTCCACCCTTTGAATCTGGGCTGGGTCTGTGATTGTTCAACCAATAATATACAGTAGATGTGATACTCTGTCAATTAATTCTAGGCTTATGCCTTTGAGAGGACTGACAGCATCTTCTCTCATAGAAGTCAGCTGCTAGTTAAAAAGTTTGATTATTCTGAGACCAGCATGCCATTAGAAGCTCAGCTAGCCATTTACAGAGAGAAAGAGAAAGAACAAGAGTGAAAGAGAGATTGGCTACATGGAGTAGTAGCGCCTGGCTCTAGACAAGTAAGTGAAGCTTTCCTAGACCTTTCAGTCAGCTCAGCCTTCAACTGAAGCCAGATGAATGAGTGACTCAGCTAACAGTGAGGAGATGCCAGATGTGTGACCTCAGTTGGGCTGTTCAGCCATTCTCCATTGCTTGAGCCACTCAGCTTGAATCTCAGAACTTGAAGACAGAGGAGCAGTTCCCACTGTACCTTGTACAAAGTCTTGAACCACAGAAGTGTGAGCAAAATATAGTTATTGTTTTAACCCTAAGCTTCGGTATTTGTTACATAGCAATAGATGACTGAAACACAAATGAAGGAACTGAAATACAGAAAAATTGCATCACCTGGTCAACTTAACAGAGACAATAATATCTGTTGTCTTCATTTACATTTTTAATGGCCTATATCCCCATTCTTTCCAGAGGACCCTCCGGAACTTCTTTTCCATCATTAGTAAACATATCTGCACCTACAGGTTTTCCATGTAATTCAGATTTATTCCCTAGCACCTTGCCTTTAGTAGTT
>NW_011913644.1:0-1713 GCF_000151845.1 Pteropus vampyrus | reverse complement strand
GAAGGAACGAGTGCTCGGCCAGAGAGAAAAGGAAACGTGAGGCACTCGGGTAGCTGTGAGGACCAGGTTTAAGAAGCAACCAGCCACCAGTGCGCTGGAACGGAGGGAGGGAGCGCAGTGGTGGATGGAGAGAGAAAGCTCAGAGTCGGGCTCAGAGCCGGAGGCCAGCGCTTACTCCGAGTGAGGAAGGAAGCTGGTGCAGGATTTTAAGCAGAAGGGTGACATGAGGTGACTTAGCTTAAAAAGATCGCCACAGCAGCTGTCTTGGGAACCACGGGTGGCATGAGTAGTAGCTGGAAGGCCTAAGTAACCCAGAGGATGGGTGATTTCTCACATATACACACACACACCTGTAGGAAGTTATGGTCATGGAACACAATTTAAATATTATAAAAGATGAAAAGTAGAAATAATATAACCTACCAAAGCTAGGAGATTTAAACTGTACATAAGTATGGAGGTTCCTCAAAAAAAACAAGAATTGATCTACCATATGATCCAGCAATCCCTCTACTGGGTATTTATCCCAAAGACTTGAAAACCCATATCTGAAAGATATTTGCATACCGATGTTCATAGCAGCACTATTCACAGTGGCCAGGACGTGGAAGCAACCAAAGTGTCCTAGGATAGATGATTGGCTAAAGAAGCTGTGGTACATATATACAATGGGATATTACTCAGTCTTAAGAAGAGATGAAATACTGCCATTTGCAACAACATGGATGGACCTTGAGATAATCAAGCTAAGCGAAATAAGCCAGACAGAAAAAGTTGAAAATCACATGATATCACTTATATGTGAGATATAAACCTAAAAGCAGCAAAGGAACAGGACAAACAAACAAAGACACATGGACTATAGACTAGTGTTTACCAGAGGGGAGAGGGTGGTGGAGGAGGGGGGAAGTAGACAGAGTAAAGGGGGTCAAATATATGGTAACTGAAGGAAACTAGACTTTGGGTGATAAACACACGACAATATACAGATGTCAAATTATAATGTACGCCTGAAAATTATATAATTGTATTAACCAATGTTACCCCAATAAAGTTAATTAAAAAAAAAAAAAATAAGGTGTACATAAGATAGGAAAATAAGTTCAAAATAACCACAGTCAAAAAAACAAACAACAAACAAGAAAAAAACATTTGCAACTGGTATCACAGGTAATGGGCTCATCTCTCTAATGTGACATTTTCCTTTGTTACCACAAAGAGACAGAAGACTAACCACCCGACTGTGGGCACAACCAGCAAAAGCATCAAAGAACAAGTCACAGGGAAGAAAGCAAAAACGCGCAGGCAGAAAAGGATGGCCTCACTCAGTCATTTACTTACAAAAATAAAAAACAAAAAATCTCAAGACAAACACATAGACACATGTATCTTTGTGTTTCGTAACTGACTCAGCAATTACAGTTCCAGGAATTGAGTCTATAAGTATAAACTTGCATATGTAATATGGCCTATAGTTTCCATTTTTGTTAAATTCTAACAAGTTATGAAATTAAGGTTACGTGTTTTCTTGTAATTAAGTATGTAGCTTCCTCAATGTTGTAAGTTTACTGCTGGGTTAATAAACGTTTCTGGCAGTTCTCCGTGCGCCAGGCACTATGGCAGGTGAGGGGTATGCAGCTGCGAACAAAACAGTCCCTATTTTCACCGATCTATAACAGAGGTGATAATAAGCATCTAAACAAGTTGTATATA
>NW_011913643.1:0-2469 GCF_000151845.1 Pteropus vampyrus | reverse complement strand
GGATAAATATTAAAAATATGTTTTTCTCCTGAAGATACTGGTCATTGGATTGAAACCATCCTTGAAAGTATGGATGACTTTTCCTTATGGACGGGTGAGTAAGCCTTTTCATCTTATTGGCAAAAAGACCACGTCAGGAGATTGGGGAAAATGACTTATAAGTGGCGAATTCTGTGAGATTGTCAGAAAACTAGGTAGCTTGGAAGTCAGTGCTCCAAAGATCATTGTCTGGACTTACCTTGATGTCACCAAAGCAGCATAAGCTGGTGACTAGAGAGAGCAGTGTTCTGGGGATCGTGAGATATGTACTTTCCTGCCTTTATTACTTTGAATTTTTCTTCTATAAACAGTTTCTGCTTGGATACTGAACACCCTACCAAAATATCCAGCATAAATTGCTACTGTATACTCTTCCTTTGGCTTCTACCTCTGGTATTTTACTTTAGGGGTGGTGCTTCCTAGAATGTATTTATGCACACTGCACTTTCTCTCTCCTTTCCTGCTCAGTTGTTTTCAGAGAGTTGTGGTCTTCCAGTGTATATGTGAGAAGAAGTATCGATGGGATGGGATGGAGAATGATTGTACAGAGCTAAGATTAGCAGCCCCTCTACCTCTTCTGTTTTCTTATTGGTACTCTGTATCTCTGGGACCCAGGGAAAGCCTGGCAGAGCTGGTTTAGATTGCCATTAATGTTTCTTCATTGGCTAATTGAGGTTTATCACTGTGGTATGTGATTGCACCTTTTTGGGTTTTTTTATTGGTATTTTCCCAACATTTTATTATGAACATTTTCAGACAAATAGAGAAGTTGAAAAAAAATTTACATTATACATTTGTACACCTACCATTTAAATTCTGCCATTAACATTTCTTTCTTTATTATGTATCTGTCTGCCTCTCTATCGACCCATAATGTTTTTTTTCTGTGCGTGTGAATTTTCCAAGTAAATTGCAGAAATCAATACTCTTTTCCCTAAATATTCAGCATGCATATGATTAGCTAGAGTTCAGTAGTTATTTAAGATTTTTCTTTGGTGTAAAATTAACATACAATGAAATGCACAGATCTTGAGTATACATTTGAGGAACTTTTGTGACCCAAACCTCTCTCAAGATATAGGACATTACCATCAACCCAGAAAGTTCTCTCTTGATACTTCCCAGTTAGCGCCTGCTTCATTGACCTTTTTTTTTCTTTTCCCCTCTTTAATCCCCCCCCACCCCACTTCCACTCCTGATGCTTCGTAGACCTTTAATGAGAAATTCAGAGAAGTCTTGTCAAGTAACACTACTCAGATGCTGTTTTTAATCAGTTTTATCTTTGTACTTCTGTCTGTTAACTTAATGACTTTTATTTTTGTGGCCTTCTCCTACCTCAGATGGATCCTTCCAGTGTTCCACTGCTGGCCTGGCACTTTGTGGCTGTGCATAATTATGTGAATCCCATGCTCGCTTTCTGCAGAGGAGATGTTGTTCATTTTCTTTTGGTAGGTCCTAATATGCCAGATCTGTTAAAAGTCCTTTATCATAATATTTTTTTCTCATTCACCAGTAATTTAATATTGTGTCAAAGAAATATGCTATCATAATTCTTTGGGGAGAGAGTGACCTATTTAATTTTTCTTTAAGATTGTAATGGTTACATGGAAAACAACTGATCACCCTCTACTCCATGCCTTTTCATGGTATATTTCTCAGTTTCATCTCCTTTGATTAACACATTATTAATGGTATATGTGTATGTTTAAATATATGAGTGTACATATGTGTATATTAATGGCTTACTTATCTACATGTAGTGTATTTATTAGACAGCAAATATCAAATGCGTACCGTGTTCTCTGCACTGTAATGGACGCAAGAAGCAAGTGAAGGAAGTATAAACATAATTTTTCCTTTCATGTAGCTTACTATATTGTTCGAAAGGCAAAATCAATATGCTCATTACTACTAGGGAGAACAGTGTAGGGATTCAACTATGTGATGAGAATTAAAAGTTGTTTAAATTCAGGGTATGAAGAGATTCGTATAGACTAGAGAAGCCATGGAGGACTATGAAGCATATATGGCATACACTATAGGAGGGGTGGATATGCCTATTGGAGGAAATAAGTGAATTGAAGTTATAGAGGTAAGGATGTGCCTGTGTAATCTCCTCTTGGGTTTCTTATCTCAGTTAAGCAATCGCACCACTGTCCACTTAGTTTCTCCAGCCAGAACCCGAGGAGTCGCCTTTCAGTTATCCTTCTTTCATTTCTGCTCTGTCACCACATCCTGTTGACTCTGTCTCCAAAATCTCCTGAATTTACTCTCTTTTTGTCTCTCCTTTTACTGCTCCCCTAGCTGAAACCACTGACATTTCCAGCCTAGACACCGGGGTAGCTTCCTAACTACGTCTCTGGCTTTGATGTCTTTACATATGTTGTCACCTCCTGGCTCATGATTAATGCTGCCTTCCCTGATCTCCTG
>NW_011913642.1:0-2355 GCF_000151845.1 Pteropus vampyrus | reverse complement strand
TAGTTGATTTCAAGAGGTATTATGAAACCATAGTAATCAAGGCAGTGTGGTATTGGTACAAGAATAGACAAATGGAACAGGACAGAGTCCAGAAATAGACCCATATATGTATGGTCAATTGCTTTTAGACAAAGGTACAAAGCAATTTCGGGAGAAACGTATGATCTTTTCAACAACAAACGGTGTTGGAATGATTGGATACCTGTCCCCCCGACACAAAGAACTTTGAGACATACTTTGCACCATACAACAAAAAAAGTCATAATGGATCCTAAGCTTAGCTGTAGAACCTGAAGCTTTAAAACTTCTAGAAAAAAAATAAATATAGGAGAAAATTGTTGAGATGTTGGGTTAAGCAAAGATTTCTTTGATAGGGTATACATAAAGTATGATCCATAAAAGAAAAATTGGATAAATTGGACTTCATAAAAATTCAAAATTTTTACTCTTTGAAAGACACTGTTAAAAGAAGGAAAAGACAAACCACATATTTGGAGAAAATAGTTGCAAATCATATATCTAAGAATGGAATTGCACATAGAATGTATAAAGTATTCTTACAATTCAACGATAAGTCAAACAACCTAATGAATAAAAGTGTCAAACGATTTGAACAGACACTTCACCAAAGAAGATATATTGATGGCAGATAAGCACAGAAAAAAATGCTAAACATCGTTAGTCATTAATGAAATGCAAATTAGAACCTTAACGAAATGCAAATACTCAGTCTGCAGCTTGGCCAGCATTCAAAGACCAACTGTAACAGGCATTGGCAAGGATGTAGAACAATAGGGACACTCGTACTGCTTTTGGAAAAATAAAATGGTACAACCACTTTGGAAAAAATTTTGGCAGTTTCTTTTAAAGTTGAACATGCATGTACCATATGATCCAGGCATACTGCTCGTAGGTCTTTACCCAAATGATGAAAGCATTTGTCCACTATGCTTTCATATGTAACGAATGTTTTTATTTTGTTTTATTTTTATTTTTAAAAATTTTTTTAAATGAAGCAACCCTTGGTTGACCTCACAGATTGCAAGGACCCTGTCATCTTACAATCCCTTATATTTTTTTTTATTTTTTACACCTCCAGCACCTGATCTTCCTAGGTGATCTCCCATCCAAGTACTAACCAGGCCCGACCCTGCTTAGCTTCCGAGATCAGACGGGATCGGGCTTGTTCGGGGTGACATGGCCGTAGACACAAATGTTAATAGTAACTCTATTTTTAATAGCTCCAAACCGGAAGCAATCTAAATACCCATCAACAAGGGAATGAATAAACAAAATGTAGTACGTATATAAAATGGAATACTACACAGCGATAAAAATAAGTCATCGATATACGCTGTAGCATGGATGAATTTCAAAAGAATTGTGCTGAATAAAAGAAGCCAGACAAAAAGAGTATATGCCGTATGGTTCTATTTATATAAATCATATAAGTCATTATTGTGACAGAAAGCAGAGCAATGTATGTCCCGGGAGTGGAGTGTGGGGAGAAATGGAAAAGAGGAGTTACTGGAGAATGAGGAAATTTGGGGGTAATGGATACATTCACTATCTTCACCGTGATGATGACTTCACAAGTATGTACATATGTCAAACTTAAATATGTACATTTGATGTATGTCAGTTATACCCTAATGAAGCTATGAAAACAATTGATTTAAAAAGATATACACATTTTAAAAATACAGAGTCCCACAGGCTGCCTAGTTGGAACACAAACTTACAAATTTGTATCAATCTTCAATTTATCTTACCTCTCCTCACTTCATCTTACCCTCAGGCAAACTTCTATGAATCCACCGCCTGGCTTTACAGATAGATGCTGTCACCCCGACAATTCTGCCTCCCTGGAAGTGCCTTTCAGATTTACTTTTTTTTCTGTCCCTACGAATCTATAATCATTTAAGAAGTTTTAGAGAGTGTTCTTTATTTACCTGTAGAACATTAGAAAAAAAAGTGAATTCTATACAGGATGGATGCAGGTGTAAACTCTAGCATCTTTTATTTTGCAATGATAATATCAGAAATCCAAGTGAAAACTGGTTTAAATGCTGCAGATAAAATGATTAGAGATGCATAAATCGGATGACTCCTTTTGTGAATACAATCTTAAAATATGACCTACTCTTAGGAGCTCACTCTCATTTGGTCTATTTTAATCCTCCTGATTTATTTTAAAGCTGACATCATATCTATTCTTCTCTGAGTATTACAATGGCTTTTGGCCAAAAGTAGTACAATTCTGGGGTGATAAGAGTATAAGATAAATGTTTTAATAAAAAAAAAATGGTCAAAGAGCAGAGCTGTCAGAGGATTCATGGACAGAGTCCTTTCCTG
>NW_011913641.1:0-2992 GCF_000151845.1 Pteropus vampyrus | reverse complement strand
TTCTTCATAGATAGCCAGATGCGGCATGTCAGGAACTGCTGTATGTATGCACCCAAAGTAAACAGTTAATTACATGGGAACAGCTTGTTACAAACACTAAAAATAAAACTGATTTAGTTGGAAATGCCTCATGTAATCTTTAGCCCTTAAGATGTATCACTGCTAATTCTTCATAGCATTCACATTCCTTCTATATGTTATGTATTTATTTGAATGGAAGAAGACATATTTTGTACTTACCCTGTAATTGCCAGGATATCTTCCCTGTGGACAAAACTTGTAGAAGTGAGTGAATTGCTTCAACAGATGGTATAATTCCAGCTAAGCTTCTTGATATATCCTTGCACGAAAGTCATGTGGACACAGGAACATGAATGGTTTTAAAGTGATTAAGTTGGTTGGCTTATAGCAAAGTCTTTGACGTCATAGACTCAAGCCACTTGGGATGATCATTCTTAGCATTTAACACATAACTAATCTCACTCATAGAAACACAAACTGACGGTTGCCAGATGGAAGGGGGGTTGGGGGAATAAGTGAAAAGGTGAAGGGATTAAGAAGTACAAACTGGTAGTTATGAAATAGTCGAGGGGATGTAAAATATAGCATAGGGAATATAGTCAATAATATTGTAATAACTATATATAGTGCCAGGTGGGTACTAGACTAATTGGGGGGGGGGGATCATTTCATAAATTATATAAATGTCTAACCAATATGCTGTACACCTGAAACTAATATAAAATAATATTGAATGTCAACTGTAAGTAAAAATATAGTTAATAGATTCTAAAAACACATATAACTAATCTCTTTATTTCATTTTCTATTCTTCCCTGTGTTTACTTAATTTCTTAAAGATAAATGCTTTTGTTTGAGTTTCTCACAAGTCTAGGATGTCTTCTACTGGGAAATAAGATAATCTTCCATATATGGCATGATGAATCAACACATTTCTGGTTAGCCTTTGAATGTTTATTTCTCTATTAATTTATGTTCAATATAGAGAGTATTTAGGCATAGGTGTAAAAGAGTCATGATTTAGATGAGGGCTGGAGGCTCAACAGAACTATAGTTCCTAGTTCTGACTGAAAAAGAGTAAGAACTGACTAACGACGACCAGCAATAACAATGGGCACCCCTATTCTGCAGATTGTGGCCTATAAATACCTTTTCCACTGAAGAGGAACCAAGATCATTGGAAAATGACTCTTCCAGGCTTGAGATAGGAAATGTGCAAAATAAACTTGGAACAAAATACTGTGAATGAGTGAAATCTCAGGAGCTAAGTTAAAGAGGCTCCCACGGCTAAAGGTGAGGCAAACAATAAAGAAGACAATGAGTTGAAAGACAAATATGTTTAGATTCAAGTTCATAATACTTGAATACAAAATTCACTAGTCGCCTTTGGAGGATGCAAGAAAACCATTATTTTAAAAACTAGTAAATCAAGAAAATTACATATTTATCTCTTGCCTTTCCTATACAAATTGTACCCCAGGGTAACCAAATAGTTGATGAGGGGATATTTCTCTTTTTAGAAGTATTCCAGCTAATACTTAAGGAAAGAATGGCAGAATTAAGCTATCACTATTTTTCAACCCAAAATGAATGAATCCAGGTCTTGATAATCAATGGCTGTTAGGATCACAAAAAGAGACAACCAGACATTAATCCTCCTAGAGTACACACGAGGTCTATGAAATATTCTTGCCAGAAAATTCCAATCTAAATATGATCAAGCCTCTTCATCAGCACTGTCCAAGAGAAATGTAAGCCACATATGTAACTGTACATCTCAATTCAAACTCAATTTCAAGTCAAACTCTGAATTTCAACTGCCCAATAGCCATACGTGGCTACCATTTCAGACAACACAGCTCAATTATAATACAGAAACAGAGAAACATGCAGTCACAAGGATGCAATTAGCAAAATCCAGACTGGGAACTCTTCAGGAGAAAAATGACCTGATTTCTTCAAGTAATAAGTTGCAAGGGAAAGAGAGTGCTCAGGATATAGCAGGAGAAAAAGACCTATAGATCATTGGAAACAACAAATATATCAACCAACAATAATGCATAGATTGCATCTAGATCTTAATTTGAACAGTGTAACACACACATTTATGAGATAAGGAAATCTGAACACTGACTGGACTTTTGATGACATTTACGTTATTCGTTTCCTTAGGTGCGATATGGCACTGTGGTTAAATTTTTAAAATATCTTTTAGAGCTATATACTGAAAAACTTATACATATGATGTCTGAGATTTGCTTCAAAATAATCCAGAGTGAGTGGTGGGGGTACGGATGAAACAAGATTGTCCCTGAGTTGATATTAATTATTTGAATCTGGATGATAGGTATATGTAAAAAAATTATACCATTCTCTTTGAGTATGTTTGAAATTTCCCACAATAAAAAAGACTGTGGTATAAGATTACGATGACATATTCTCAGAAGTATAGTTGTATCTTTAATTAATTATAAGTCTTTCTAAATCCATAAAGTACCGGTGGCTGTTGCCACCACCACTACACAAGGCAACAAAACAGGAAAAACTTACAAAACAAAAAACAAACAACAAAAATGATGCTCACTTTATTAAAACTGCAGAAGCTGAGAGGAAAGACGAAATGGTTTTTTCCACCTGGTGTTAAATGCCTTCTTGGGTTGTGCTGCCTGATTCCTGAGTTCCTGCTTCACACTCCCTGCCCCATCAATACAGATGTCTTAGTAGTAGGGCTGTCTGGACACCAAATGTACATCGTACAAGTAATCTTTTATTTTTACTCTTCCTGCATCTCATCAGGCAGCAAATGGCAGAGATTTATAACAAAATGGCACACGGGCCTGTGGGGTTACGTGAGGCTAATCACATCAGATTTTGTGGTTTATGAGCTCAGACATATACTTTGGAGGAGTGCTGGCTCGCATCCCTGTTAACTCTGTAATGAATACTGTATAAATTGAACAGTGAAAATTAA
>NW_011913640.1:0-2470 GCF_000151845.1 Pteropus vampyrus | reverse complement strand
AGGAGAAAGGCAATGTATGCAATCTGTAAAGCTGAGAGATTTTTCTAAAGACAGCCCAAATCTTGCAGGCTCTCAAAACGAAAACACCAGATATAGTCTGGTTCACAGAATGCATTAGTTTTATAAGAGATGTCTTTAGAAAACAAGAAGGATTCAACTTTGGAAGCTATTGTCAAAATCTTTTCTAAGTAGCAGGAAAAGGAATCAGTCAGAGCATTGGTTCGGACCCCAGGTTGGCCACTTAGCAGGGTTCCTTTTCGTCACCGTCACCGAGACCTTGCCGATTAAACCTCACAATGGGAAGTGGAATCTTTGTAACATATGAGTGCATAAACCGTGATTTTCAGAGCCCCTGAAAATAAAGTTTCATTTAATAAACATTTACCTGGGTGGAGAAATTTGGGAAAGTTCTGGTCCCCTCAGTCCTTGGTCATGGAGAATGTTGTGACGTTCACAGGCCTGTTTTGGATCTCAGATCTTCTCCTGGATGAGCAGTCACCCATAACCCACAAATCATGGAGGAAGGGAGGCCATTCGGGCTGGCATCGTGTAGAGCCAAGGTTCTAGCACTTTGAGGTGCATGAGCGTCAGCCGGAGAACTTACTATTACACATTTAAGCCCCATTTCCAGAGAATCTGATTCAGGAGTTCAGCGCAGCGCCCCAGAAACTGAATATCCAACAAGCTCAAGGTGATGTCACTGCTGCTGGTCTGAGAATGGAACCGAGAGACTCCCTGTTTCAGGGAGAGTGAACACATGACTTCTGCGTGCCCAGAGCATCAAGGAATCATCTTCCTCACGTGGAGAAAAGCCTTTCCCCACCAAAAGGAAAGAAAGAACAACTAAAGAGAAGTAGCAAACACCCTTGTCCAGGCCCTGCACTGGGCATCACAGCATCTTTTAGTCCATTGGTCTTTGCAGTTCCATCATTCGAGGAAAAAAATGCTACCTGGATCCGGACAGAAAATGAAACTGCGTCCCAGAGAGGAAACATAAATACCATTCAAATAACATGGCAATCTGAGACCTGAGGTTCGAGCTGAAGCTCTGATTCTATGTCTAGTGCTTTCTAGCATGGTGGGCAGCCTCTTACGGATGCCTTTCCTAGTCTCCTCATAATAAATGTTTAACAATTCAGACAAAAAAGTGCAGTATTGGAATTCATCCCGCTCGCTAGCAGAGTCATTATCCAACATGCTTGAATTTAAGCAGGCGATGGGAGTTTGGGGAGTAATGGCTGCTGACAGAGGGTGGCCAGCCCCATAGGTCATCGCAGTGAAGACTCGGTTTCCCCTGGACCACCTGTCCTCTCCTTCCTTGCTCAGTAGTCAGACCCTCCCTTGATTTCTCCAACGCATTTCACTCTGATGATGACTCTTAGCGGCTCTGACCTGAAGGAACCACTGTACTATTCACGGTGTGGTCCAGAGACCAGCGGCCTCCTCCTCACTGTGGGAGAGTCTGTCAGAAATGTGAGACCTCAGGCCCCTCCCCGGAACTGCTGTGGAATCTGGAGCTTCCCTGTAACAAGATCCTCAGGTGATTTGTCTGCATATTCGAGCATTTGAAACATGTGTGTATGAGACAAGACGAAAACACCTCGCACTCCCCCTCAGTGGTCTTTCCCACTTTTCTGGCTTTGCTGTCATGGAAATATCATGATTGTATGTTTCTTGAGGGTAGGGACCCAGTCAGTGTCATTCAAGAGCATTTCTAATGTTCGGTTTGACATGCAGTTAAGTGACAGATGACTACTTGTTCAATAAATGACTCCATCATCTCTATATCGGGCTACAGCTCCTGAGTCCTAGAATCATAACCTCTGGGCTTTTCCGGAATTTTTTTTACAGGTGTCTTTAATTTGACATGAGCAAATTGATTTCTCCCTTAAATCTGCAGCCCCTCTTGTTTTCCTTATCTCTGTAAATAGTACTCTGTTTCTCGAGTCACAAACTGTCCCTAACTGTGCAATCAATTGTCATATTTTAACTCCCTAATAATTATAAAATCCATCCATTTTTTTCTAAGACCGTAGCCACTAACTCTATTGCTTCATTCGTTTAGACATTTCTTGCCTGATTTATTTTATTTTTTAAGTTTAAAAATGTGATTTACTTACTATTCCTGTATTCCTTATCAGTACATTAGTACTATATGTTATGTTATGTTATGTTATGTTTGTTATGTTATGTTATGTTATGTTATGTTATGTTATCTATCTATCTATCTATCTATTTATTTATTTATTTATTTTCAGCTCTATTAGGGTATAATTGATAAATAAAGTTGAAAGATATTTAAAGTATACATTGTGATGATTTGATATATGTATACATTGTAAAAGGATTCCTTCCATCTAGTGAATTAATACATCCATCATCTCACATATTTAGCTTTTTAGAAAGATAACATTTAAGTTCTACTTTCTTAGCAAGTTTCAGTTTTACTCTGCAGTGTTATCAACTGTAG
>NW_011913639.1:0-2363 GCF_000151845.1 Pteropus vampyrus | reverse complement strand
GTGTTTCAATGGGGATCTGTGTGACCCAGGCAGGGAGCTATGACAGCTTTTGGTTTTTGTCTTGAGCAGTAATGAGTATGCACTAAAACAAAACAAAACAAAACAGCTTTGTTTATTTGTCAAGAGGGAAATGAGGTGTGACCGAGGTATTCAATGACATCATTTATTTTTTAGTATTATTTGTATTTTTTTATTTTACCCCACTGTGACCGTTAGTGACCTGGTGACACTTGGCCTACCTATTGCCCACCTTCTCTCAGCCCCACTCCTAACTGATTAAGTCAGGAGTAGACAGAAAAACCCAGATCTGCTCAACTTGGAATTTACAGTAGGACTCAGAGACTCTGCTTAGTGCTGAGTGCTGGAAGGAGGCTCCATGGAGAGCTGGGATGGCCGTGTGCATAAAGAGAGAGAGTTGAGGAGAAAAGAGACTGAAGCAGGGCTACTGGGGGATAAAGCGTGCAGAGATGAATGAGGTCTACTCATGTAGCCTGGATAGACAGAGAGGCGAGTCTACGTCTAGACTTTTCCATTTCTGCTTCCCTCCTGAGGCTTGACTGCATCTATCAACTTTTGCCATGAAAAGTGAGGACATTAGGATACTTATACCTCTTCTCACCTCTCTCTCCTCCACCATTATTTTTATTATTTCAATTGTTTTATTTTAAACTATTTTTTTTGAAATAATTCTAGTTTTGTTAAAGAGTTAGAAGAAGAACGATACAGGGTGTTATTGTATACCCTTCACCAGCTTCCCCTAAGGTCACCATCTATACAATGGTGATACACTAGTCAAAACTAAGAAGTGAACTTTGGTATAATAGTATTACCAGGGTAACCACTCATCCAGGTTCTCCGGAGGCATTCCTGGGTTTAGCACTGGAAGTATTGCATCCCAGGAAAGCTCCCAGTTCTGGACAAAGTGGAACTGTGAGCTTTAAACTTAATTTTAAAACTGAAAGGCCCATGGATGGAGTGCCCCTTCAGGGCAGTTGGTCACCTTGTTAGCTAAAGTACAGACTTTATTTGGATTCCCCCAGTTTTTCTACTAATATTCTTTTCCTGTTCCAAGATCCAATACAAGATATCCCTTTGCATTTAGTTGTCACATCTCCCCAGGCACCTCCAATGTGTGACTATTTTCAGTCTTTCCTTGTTTCTCATGAGCTTGATACTTTTGAAGAGTACTGGTCAAGTATTTTGTAGAATGTTCTTGAATTTGGGTTTGTCTGACATTATCTCATGATTACTTGGGGTTATGAGTACAGTAGAGTGAAGGATGAGTGGCCTTCTTATCACATCTTATCAGGGGGTACATAATATCAACATGACTTACTACTAGTGATGTTAACTTTCATCACTTGGTTAAGGTGATGTCAGCCAGTTTTCTCCACTGCAAATTTATTATTTTTTCCTTTTGTAGGCCATTCTTTAGAAGTGTCAGTAAGTCCAGCCCACACTACAGAGAGAATTAAGTTTTACCTCCTAAAGAGAGGAGTACCGAAGAATTTCTGGACATATGTTAAAACCACCTTAGTGATATTTTGGTGGAGATACTTTGAAGCTATGCAAATGTCCCTGTTTCTCCTGAAAATTTTGCCTATGAATTTTTAGCATGTACCACTGGGTCTTGTTTATAAGCCAGTTATTACTGTGGTGTTTTAGAAGTGGTTTTCTATACTTTTATTATTTTTGTCAGTTTATAATATTGGTACCTTGTCCAGAGTGTACCTTCTGCCCTTTAATCCTATGAACTTCATTTGAAGTTTTGCTTATTCTCTCAGAACTCTGCTGAATACCTGAGGGCACCCATTGTACGTCTCTGGAGTTCTCCCTGTGCTGCTCTGTCCTGATCAGCACTCTGTCTTACGAAGTCCAGCTGCCTTGGTCTCCCTGGATTCTCACTGATGTCTCCTCAATTCAGAGAGCCTGGCAGGCTCTGCCTGAGCTGTCTCTTAAACCTTTTCCAAGTCAGTAGGCTTACCTTGTGGGATCACCATCCTTCATAGCAAGATATTCAGTGTCTTGAAAATCATAGATAGATACATTTTATCTATCTATTTATTTATGGTTATTTTAGGCAGATTGTAAATCCAGTCTCTGTTATTCCATCTTTTCCAGAAGCAGAAGGAACCATGTTTGAACTTAAAGAAAGTTCTGGATAAGGAACAAAGTTTAAGTGCATTGCCCCCACCACTCCTCAAGCACCAGGCTCAGACAGACACTTTTTTAGCTAACTAAAATCTGTCCATCAGATCTCAGTCAATATGTCACCTCCTCAGGAACTTCTTGGCCCCTTGAGTTTGAGTTTGGCCTCCTGCTGCTGTGTCCCCAGAGCTCCCAGTGACCCCTTAGTGGGTCAA
>NW_011913638.1:0-1320 GCF_000151845.1 Pteropus vampyrus | reverse complement strand
TATTTTTGTTTCATAATTCCTTAGTGATTCTATATTTGTTTTTAAGCAGTTTATTTCTGTGGCTGAATCACAAAGTCCTTGAAATATCTTACATTAATCATAGGCAATGCTTCTCCAGTTTCAACCTTTTTACCTAATCAGTTTAACATCTTTTCAGGAATGAAACTCAGTTTGGGATCTTCCTATATATACTGTAATTGCTTTTAAAAATTTATGGTTGTCTGAAATCCCCAAGCTTATTCATTCTCTTTGCTACCAAAATGGCATCAAGTCTAGATCATTACTTAGCTAAGCATGTGTTATTCTGTACATTATTAATATTTTTAAATAGGCAAATAATATTAAATTTGATTTTCCAAGTATTTTCTTTATATGTTAAGAAATTCATAAGATGCTTTTGGCATTTGCAGAATAGTATAACTTTTAAACAGATAACTCAAATTCTCTGATGAATTGTTGCATTTTTTTTCCCTAATATGGGACAACTAATTCTCACATAAAGGGTGAAAAGGTTCTTTCTCAGAATACATCTTTTTCGAGACAGTTGCATGATTTAAAGATTTCTCAATACTGTCATAATTTTCTTTTTCACAAGCTATATTAAATTCTCTAGGTATATTATCATCAATATTACTCTATATATTTACCATATTACTACTCTATTTAAAAAATAAATTATATTTTGATTTAAATTTTAGTACTTCTTTACCATAACAGACTGAAATTAAAAAAATCTAAAATGTAATTTTCTATAAGAAAAACAAAAATTAAACTAAGAGAATTTAACAACAGATGCTTCAAGAACTCCTTTACTTGGGATACATATGTTTGTTTTGTTAATACTGCGATGCTTGAAAATACAACTTTTAAAAATCCCACAACCTAGAAATAGCACAACACAAAGAAAATACCCCCCACCCCCCAAAATACCCAGATTTAGACAGTGGTCATTAAAGTTATTTCTCCAGTGATACCCTGAATTAATGGTGCAGCATTCACATAACTGAGTTCCCATTTTTTCTCTTGTATTCTGTTTCCCATGATATTTTGCATCATTCTTTCATGACTTTTATCTTTAGTTATTTAGTTATTTTAGTTATTATAAACTTGTCCTTACCAGTCTTATTTCCTGCTTCAATTACTCTATATTTATTATTTAATCTACACTCCACTATTTCTTCTATAGATTCCAAAATTCTCAGGTGAAAGTTTCTGTCCACTGAAGTGGAAGTCCTTAATGATGTAAGTATATTTGGAGAAAATTACTAGGTTCAATTGCTTTAATGAGAACTAACTTTTATAAAATGTTTGTTTAAGAAT
>NW_011913637.1:0-1132 GCF_000151845.1 Pteropus vampyrus | reverse complement strand
TTTTTTCATGTGATTATTGACTATTTGTATATCTTTTATGAAATATCTATTAAATTTTTACATTTATTTTTTAATTAAGATTTTATCTTTTTATTATTGAGCTATAAAAGTTTTTCATAGTCTACATACAAATTCATTGTCTGATACATGTGTTGCATGTATTTTCTCTCAGTCTAGAGCTTCCATTTTTTATTTTATCAATAGTGTATTTTGAAAGAAATTTTTTTTTTAATTTTGATGAAGTCCACAAATACAGAGTAGAGATGTTTGAGGATCAGGTGATCTATGGAGTTTTAGAACAGGTTTATCTCACAGAGGCCTAATGGGTCTCCTGAAACCTGAAAATATTCTGTGGTTATTTCCTCAGTTTCAGAAAGCATAATTAAAATACATATACTGAGCAAAGGACAGAATTCCCTCTTGCTTGGGGAGGGTCAGTATTTTGTTCCATTCGGGCATTCAACTGATTAGATGAGGCCCACCATAGTATGGTGATTCCAGTTATTATTATGCAACCAGTAAGGTTCAAAAGACCTTCAATAAACTGTGCCTTGGTTTATCATGTATAACTTATCATGTGTAACTGAGAAAGGGTCCCAGGAGTTGTGCCTGAGATTTTTTGTATCTCTCTATGTTTATCAGCTGTATCAGTTTCTTTCTCTTGCTGTACTCTACCTTGACTTACTTAAAGCCTAAATTGAGTATACTCTGTGAAGTCTCATGAATCTTTTCCGATATCTGACTCTATGTTGCATTTGCTATTTCAAAATTTATAAAAATTTATAAAAATGGAGTACAAAATGATGCTTATGACATTTTACTGATTATTTTCTTCCCTGTAGTTACACGATTTAGGAAGCCAACTCTACCATGGAAGAAATAAGATCTGTGATTGATTTTTGATTAGTGCTCCTGTAATGCACACCTTATAGCATTGTCTAGTCGGTTCCACTACAGTTATGATAGTTCTTGACAGCATAACACTCCTCTATCATAATCAATGAATTTTGTATAAAGAGACTATTTAATAGTACTTGAGTTGCATTAAGTTTTTTTCCTTGAACTATAATTTTAGTATCCATTACATAAATAAATGACATCTATTTATTTAAAAATAAAATTTTTATTTAAT
>NW_011913636.1:0-1388 GCF_000151845.1 Pteropus vampyrus | reverse complement strand
TAAAGAATGGTTTCTATTTCTTTGCTAAATGTTTTCATTTGTTCACTATGAGCATATTTTACTTGAGTCCTTGAGCATAGTTATTATGAAGAGGAATTTCCCTCTTAATTGGCCAACGTTTCTAATTAGCTCTTTTCTTCTTCTGTAAACATGCTTGTTGCAAGGCCAGAAATCTCAAGGTCAACTGAGAACTCATCCTCCCCTAAAGATGTATTACTTTAGTGCTTGTTAGATAGAAAATCCTATGATCTGTAACTGCCTGCAGCAAGGTCAGAGGTCTGTAAATCAGCCCGTGCCAACTGTAACAATGGGAATATAAAAATAAATCTGCCCCTAAGCTCGGGGCCCAGATTTTCAGAGCACTAGCTCTTCTGGGACCGCTGGCGAAATAAAATTGAGTAACGCCACACCTCCAGGTGCTGCCTGATTTCTCTCTGGTCTGAGTTTCTGCAACAATTAAAGCTATAGCATAGTTACTGAAATCCTCGTCTACTAATTTTAATGTATGGGTTTTCTCTATTGATGTCATTTTTCTCTTGAAAATGGGTCATGGTTTCCTGCTGTTTCTTTGTGTGTCTAGTAGTTTTGGATTGTATGCTGACTATTTTTCTATAATAGATTGTAGAGATTCTGGATTTTGATCCGTTTCCCCGAAGCGTAGTGATTTTGTTAGTTTGTTTGCTTATTTGTTCTAGTAAGCGGTGAACTTGGCCAGACTCGCGCTCCCAACTCTGTCCCCTCTGCGATGCTCAGAAACTCTGAGCCTCTCTCAGCTCATTTAGCTTGAGGTTGAAAGGATTCTGTGTAGGGATAGGCCATACATTTGGACAAAATCTAAAGACAGCATTTAGGGATTCCCTTCTCTGGCTCTCTCTCTCTTGAATTTTCCCCATAAAAATGGGTAACTCGCCCAATATCATTCATTTTCTCCAAGGGTAGACTCCCCCCATTTTCTGACAGCTTTTGGTTCCTCTAGGGTACGTTCTGGTCTTGGTTTTGGTATTTTGTCCAGGGCTTCTAGCTGGTATCTGTCAGAAAGTTGGTTCCTTGGAAGACCCTACTCCATTACTCAAAGTGAGTGTTCTGTAATTATATTCCTGGTCGTGAATGATTCGACTGCTCTCTGGCACTCACTTACGTGTATTGTGAGTATGTACACTTTAATTCAATTAAAAGCATTAACCCCCCCCCTCGTCCCCAGATGCTATTTTATGATCATAGGTATTATCAGTTCCCAGGTCAGTGTAAGAGAGCATTCGGATTGCAATCCGTATACAAGTTTCGAGCTCAGCTTTGTTCTGCTTCTGGGTGTTTGCACTTAGATTCGGAATAGGTTGACTCTAAAAATCAAAGCAAAGCCTGACGAGCAAAGAATTGTGCATTCTTTC
>NW_011913635.1:0-1686 GCF_000151845.1 Pteropus vampyrus | reverse complement strand
CCTGGCACAGAGGAGACCTGAAGCTCAGCTGTCCAGTCCTAACACGGTCCCTGTAGGGCACGACCATCCTTAGCGGAGCCATCTGGACCAGAGATTGTCAAACATGACTATGTGCCCCGGAGAACTCTTAAAAAATATAAAATTCTTGGCCTAGAGACTCTGATTCTGCAAAGTCTTGGGGTTATTTATTTCTTAAAAGCTCCAAGGTGATTCTGATTTGATTCTCCAACTTCCCTGATGGACCATTCATGTTCCATCTAACTGAGGAAAAGGGTGTATAGGCAATGATATTGTCATTCTGTCTTTTTTGAATTGCCCTCTGCACCCCGAGAATTTCTGCTTTGTCTAAGCCTATTATAGTGTCATACCCTGCCTGACAGAATTTGCTCTTTTCTATGTCCTTTTTAGTCTGAATACAACATTTACTCTTGTGAGTCCTTTGTCCCATGGAGCTGGGTTGTAATACCCAGGCTATACAGTAGGTGTCACTGTAACAAGGACTATGACCCAGCCTTGAAATTCTTCCAGATCGAGATTTTCAGGTCTGTAGACTATATTAGTAGCTTACGTCATAAATTCTCTCAGTTCGAACATTTCCATCTTGAGTTATCTTAGAATGAAGGATAACTATATAGCTCTGATTGCTCTCAAAGCTCAGAAAATGTGATTTCATAAGGATTGTCTTTTAAGTCTCGCCGTTTCTTTTATTCTTGTTTCCCCCTCCACCATAGTGGTTCTCAAACTTTATAGACTCAGAACATCTTTAAAAATGATCGAGGGCCCCCAAACAATTTCTGTTTGTGTAGGTTATGTCTACTAATATTTTCCACATCAGAAAATAAAATTGAGAAAAAAATTGAGACACAGGAATATACAAGCACACGTTCTGTTAATAATCATCAGAGCGATGATGCCACCTCACACCAAGTAGCCTCTAGAAAACTACTGAATACTCATGAGAGAATACGAGTGAAAAAAAGCGCAAATAATTACTATGATGAATTATTATGAAAGTAGTTTTGATCTCACAGAAAGAGTCTCAGGGCCCCCTGAGGGTCTTGGTCCACACTGGGAAACTGCTGTTCTACTACTTTCCAAGTTATACTGTCTGTTCTTAACCAATTCAAAGTTAATCAAATCTTTATTTTCCTTCCAAAAAAGATGTAAGGAGCTTCAAAGGCTTTTTAATTCCGATGAACTCCTCCCGGCTTATATGTTTTTGTAGTCCGGCATTTTAGTTCTTTTTTTTTTTTTTTTAAATCCTCAACCAAGACATCATTTTATACATCCAGCATTTGTTTAAATATAGCCAGATATTTACCAAAATTTTTGCACATCATCCCAGCTGGCACCTCAGACCTTCTGTATGATATTTACTTTTGCCTGAACTGTATCCTTTAGAACATCTTGTTGTGAAGTAAATATGTAGAAAATTATCCAGGCTTTCTTCTTCTTTTTCTATCTTCTATCTCTAATTTTGCTCTTATTCTTGAAAGGAACTTTCACCAGGAATAGAATTATAGGCTAACGGTTACTTCCTCTCAGCACATTGATGAAGATATTTTGCCATTTCCTGGCTTCTGTAATAGTTGAGAAGTCATCTGAAAGATTCATCACTGTTTCCAGATGGGAAATCTTGCTCTTCTCTCTGGATGCTTTTAAAATTATCTCTTTGTCTTAGGTACA
>NW_011913634.1:0-1994 GCF_000151845.1 Pteropus vampyrus | reverse complement strand
AGAAATCTGCTTTACTTAGTCTACCAATTCAATTGTTAATGTCATCCAGAAACACCCTCACAGACACATCCAAAGTAATATTTGACCAAATTCCTGGGCACCCCGTGGCCTAGTCAAGTTGACACATAAAATTAACTATCAGAGTATTGATATTGTACGTAGAGAGAGAGTTATATAGCTAAGTATCTCTATATAATATCCATCATCTATCTATCTATCTATCTATCTATCTATCTATCTATCTATCTATCATCTATCTAACTATATTATTTCATCTCTACCTCGGAGCTAGCTTTGTAACCATCTATCTATTTTAATAATCAAAACATAAATTACTGAGAAGAACCCCAAAACACATCTTACCATGAGGTCTCTATAAATTCATTGTGATTGTGTGCTCTTGCCTCATCCATATCATGGGCTCTCATGAAAGTTGTGACTGAAGACTTTTTCCACTGTGGGTTGCATCGTCACTATCATAGATGAAGATTATTATTATTACTCGATTATTAAAATTATTTTAAATCTTCTGATAACAAGTCTGTTTGTTGGGATGGTTTCTCTCAAACAAAGGACTGTCTCCTATATTTTCATCTAGTTACAAGATGATTCTAGCTTGGTTAAACTAGCTTTAAATTTGGTATCACTTAAAACTTTTAGTCAGGCTACGTATTGATTTCAAATTTTATTGACCATTTTTTTCATAATTCAAAGTTTATTGATCTTGAATTAAAAGGAACTTCCTCTTTTGTCTTTCATATTTTCTTTTTCTCCCTTCCTTCATTCCATCCTTCCTCCCTTCCCTTCTTTTTCCTTCTAGCCCTTCATTCCTTCCCTCTCTCCTACCTTCCTTCTTTTCTTCTTCTCTTTCTTAATTCTTCACTCATTTTCATTCTCCGATTCATTTAAAAATACAATAAAATTCCATCATAATGTTAAAATTTGAGCTCAAAAGTTCAAACCACATAAAATGGATAGCCTTGTTGCAACAAAGATAACAGAATGATTAGTATAAGCCTTTTATGGAAATTTGGGGTCAATTACCAATTACATGACATTTGCATTACTAGACTTATGGTGAAAGATTTTCCATGTATTTTAGAATGTCTTCCATGCACCCAGGACTATGTGAAATTTAAGGATATAGCAGTGACTAATAAGACAAAAATCTTTTCCCTCATAATGCTTATAATCTAATTAAAATAAACAAATAAGCAAAACCTTTTTCATATGGTAATACATTATGTGGAAGAAAAACAAAACAAAATAAAAAAAGTGAGAAGGCTGACATGTCGTAGAGTAGAGACAAATAATATAGGTTCCTCAATAAAGGTGCTACTTGAACAACAACATGAAGAAATTAAAACAAGTGAGTTTCGTTGATATCTGGGAGAAGAGAGTTCCAACAGAGAACATTTTAAGTGCAAATATAATAAAGCAAGATAATATCCAGTAGGTTTGAGAAAAGGCAAGAAGGCTAGTGAATGAGAAGAAATGAGCAAAAAGAAGACCAATGGAAAATGAGAGCAAAGATCTAGCAGAAGTCTCAGTCATGTGGGTCATGTAAATGGTCTGAAGGATGCTGAATGGGATGGGAAGATACTAGTGGGGTTTGAGCATAAATATGACATGATATGATTTATGTCTAAAAAGGATCACTTTGGTTGTTGTGTGAAGAATTTACCTCTGGTGGTAAAGGAAAAAGTAGAGAAATCATGTGGTATAAAAATTAAGTTAGCGTTGATAGTGGCTAACAGAATTCGTCAATGAATTGGAAACTGGCTATAGAAGGTTTTTGACTTGAGCAACTGGAAGGAAATATGTCTCTTGAAATGCAAAAATAAAACACAGAGAGGAGATCAGGAGTTTGATTTTGGACATGATAAGTTTGAAATATATATTAAGCATCGAATGGAGTTGTTGAGTAGACAACTGGTATCTGGAGTTAAGTGGAGAGTTCTGGCCTGAAAATGTCATTTTGGGGTCATCAGTGC
>NW_011913633.1:0-2504 GCF_000151845.1 Pteropus vampyrus | reverse complement strand
GTTACTAGCGAGATAATTGATGACGATTATTTTTTAATATTTTATCTTATTCTATAAAAGAACTTAAGTTATTGTGCACTATTAGAGAATGCAAATACATATATAATGAAAGTGAGAGCAAGGGAAGAATAAAAGGAAGATGAAGGCAGATGAAGTAGGATGCGCATCACACGTCACCCAGGCCTAAAGCCTTCACGTCTGCTGAGGACAGCTCATCAACTGGGACCTGAGCTTCCGACAGCCAAAGCGAAGGAGAAGAAAGGGCCTCTTTCACGATTTGGTGTTCAGAAAATAAAACAAATGGGTGACACTGAAGCAGTACAGCTTTTTGTGATTAAAAAGTAAAGAAAAGGAAAACCTTTTCTTTACCTCAGAGACGGTTGAGGAAAAGAGAAGTCTCTGGGGAAGAGGAGACTTACACAAAGGAGGTCGAGCAATAATGTGTAGAGCATGCTTATTATTTAAGCCTAGTAGGTTGTCTGCTTTAGGCTTACTTTTAGGCTGTGACGTTTAGGCTTACTATACCCCCTGCCCCCAACATATATGCTGCCCTTGGAGTGTCCAGAGCACCGTCAAGTGACATTTCCCTGGCATGTGACGCAGCTACAGAGGTGCATGGGAGAATTGTGGCATCTGAATTTGCTCCTGCGGGGAGGGTCTGGTAGGGACACAGCCAGGGAGAGTACAAACTCTTGGTTCCCAAACAAAGATGTAGGAAAGGATTTGCCAGTTGGATAAGAACGTGTGAAGGGATGGGCCCTGCAAAGGCTCCCTGTCAGGCAGCTATAATTATCTTCACGTTTATTGGAAGAAAAAGAGGTTCCGATGGTTAAGTGTCTTTCTGAAGATTAAGAATAAAGAGAGAGAGAGAGTCACGTTTGACTTTGAGAGTCTGAGAACACAAAGTGGATGCTCTTTTCCACACAGGAGACCCGGGACTCCAGGCCCCTGGAAGGTCTCTCTTTGGGGACTTCAAGAGACTGTGGCCTATGGAAAGCGCATGTCAAACATTGAATTATTAGATGCACATGCTCATTTTTCTGGGGAGAGAGTCTGCTGTTCCCGTTAGATTCTAAAGTGGCCTGCTCCGCACTAGTACTGCTCGATGGCGTGGATAGGGAGGGACATCCTTCTTTAGGCGTTCAGAGAGGAGAGAAAACCATGCGGAGTGGGCTCTTTCAGAAAAGTGGCTGACAGAAGAAACGGACTGCCACCCAGGCGTGAAGGACTCTGGGAATCCGGACTGGCCGAGAGAAGCCCTCCAGCTGGGGGGATTAAGAGCGAGAAGGAAACAAAAGACACAAGTTGGGTGACACATCGCATCTTCCCAAAACAGAAGGCTTACGCCTCAAGGTTCGTTTACTGCAATCTCATTTTGAAATGGGTCCTTTCACGTTTTTTTCTAAGTAGTCTAGAAGAAGGGCGTTTCTCTAGTCCCCGTAGGAGGGCTGTAAAGACTGCCCACACGTCCCTGCCAAGGGAGGCGTTCATCCCCCAGGGGTGACAATTTGGGGAGTACACATGGTATTTTCTATGACTACTTTCTTGGCTCTGAACTCAAAACCACTTCCAGGGGAGCTGGCTCTAAGGCTGCTTGGTGGAAAACAACTACTCCCTTAAAGAAAGGGGTTCTCCGCTGACATTTCCAGTTGTAAAAAAAAAAAAAAGAGGAATTAGGGAATTAAAGCACACGCACAAAGAAAAAAAATTAAATAATAGCATTAGCTGTAGCCCCGGAGTGTAAAACCAAATAAGATCAACCAGAGCTTGTGTTAAAAAGACGTAGCCACAGTTTGTGAGGAAATTTGTTTGTTTCCTATAAATAGGCCTCAGGCCCAGAGCGCAGGCATTGTGAGAGCTGGCCTTTGCCTGCATATGCCAGAATTTCAATGCCTGATTTTCATGAATAGAGAACAGCACTAAGACTTCTGCAGCTATGACTATGTGAACGAACAATTCCTAAGCCAATACCGCCTTTTGAAAATATAGAACAGAAGGTGAGAAAAAAAATAAAACAGTAACCCTATGGGTTTTTTTTTTTTTTTGTAATATTTTTCTTAAGGTCTAAGATGATAAATACTCAATGGGTCTAGCAGAAGGGCAGAAGGGATGAGTTTTCTTAGCTCTTTGAATGAGACAATGGCTCCTGGAATCTACACTATTTAGCTTCCCTGGTGTGAAGACTTTGAGAAATCAAAGACTTTGATTCTCTATCCGTTACTCAATATTTTGGGAATTGAGAAGTCCTGCTTGAACCACATGTTTTTCAGCGACATAATTCGCATAGAAACCACTGACCAATCATACCTACAACAATGATACGTGTTTATATAACATCGCGCCTTTGTCAAAGATGCGTTTGGCCGCGTTTATCCTCTACATGAGCATGTGTCAGAGGCAGAGAAGGAGTTACTGAACCTGTCTTACGGATCAGAACTGGGGGCAGGTATAGTACGTGTCCTTCCCAATATCTTCGAGATGGGTTCTGGATTTTCTGATCTGTA
>NW_011913632.1:0-1937 GCF_000151845.1 Pteropus vampyrus | reverse complement strand
CTAACTTCCACTTTCTAGAATGTAAACAGTTTACACCATTATTTATTTTATTGATCATGTTCTTAAGTTCAAGAATAACATATATTTTTCACCCCATGATATCAGATCTAAATTTGTCCTTTTATAAATTAAGCTACCTGGTGAAAAATTTATTTACATTTAGGCCGGTGGGAGGAAATATATCCTTACTCAAAATTCTTATTTGGCCTTTCTTCTGATTTATATTAGGGAGGAAAGCATCTCAGATCGCTGTTCCCTCTGAAAACTTGTTCCCCAGATTCTATATGGCTCCCTCTCATTCCATTGGTCTTTGCTCAGTTCAGTTCAATGACACTTTTTGTAATTATCCTGTAAAAATAATGACATAATAATGCCCCTGCTATCCCTTGCTATTCCTTTCACCCTTTATCCTGATTTATCATTAAAATCTACATTTATCGTCAACCATTCTACCATACATCTACTTGTTCATTCATTTGTGTTCTCCCCTAATTACATGTAAACCACAACAAACAGGATCTTGTCAGTTTTGTTTATTGTTATATCCCCAGCCCCTAGAACATACTGTGGGTATTCAATAAACATGTGCTGAACATACTGTCATGGAGGCTGGAACAAATAATTTTAGCAGGACGGTGGCTGTATTTAAACAAGATACGTGTTGCAAATGAAAGAGTTCTAATCTAATACTAGAGAGATAGAAGTTCTCATTCTTGTTCTGCCCGACAGGTGAGGGGCCTTGTGCTGTTATTCAAACTTTGTGGGTCTGAGGTTTCTATTTAGTCAATATGAAGTAAAAATGAAATCATTTTTACTCATATTCCAACATAGATATGAAAAGTCAAACCACGTTGATGACTCCAAATTTATATCTCCAGCCAGGACTTCCTCCCTCCACGCCAGACTTCAGTGCCCACTCAGTATCTCTATTTGAAGGTCTCACAGGCTTCTCAAACCTAACATGCCTGAAACTGAACTCCTGGCAATTCTGTCTTTTTTATGGTTCAGGTCTAAAACCTTGGGTTTGTCCTTGCCTCCTTCTTTCTCTCACATCCTAATCTTTAATTCAACAGAATACACTGTCAGCTCTGCTGTCTTAATGTATCTAAACTCTGACTGCTTTTCTCCATCTTCACTACTATCAGCCGGATCCAAGATGCTCTCATTCCTAGAATGCTGTCAAAATCTTGATTAAGGTACTGAAGATGTGTCTTAACCACATATCCAAGTCTTTTCCTGCTGGCATACATTGCCTGACATTGTCACAGATGAGAAATCATTATATTGCTATTATATTTTGTATATTTATTGGACTTATGTAACTAAGAGACCTAATGTAATGTCACTTTTGATTTTGCTAGATCATTGTACTTGAACTTTCTCTCTCAACACTCATTCATTCAGTAGACAAAAAGGATCTGATATGAGCAAAACACTTTGATAGCTGAAAAACAGTAATTATTATTTAAATATCAAATTATAGAAACATGATTAAACTTTGAAATAATAATTAACAAGATACAGAAGTACATAATTAGATGCTAAAATAAGCAGATGAGAAAATAAGTGATACAAGAATTTAGATATAAAAGTACTAAAGATATTGAGAGATTTTAAAGAGAAATTGGGCTCAAACTACACAGTTGACAATTTGAAAAGGACAAATGGCATGAAAAACCCAAGGTAAGGCTTGAAGTTAGAAATGGGCAATTTGGGGCAAAGAGTGGTATTAAAAAGTCATGGGAGATATGGTTGAATAGTTGTGGAGAGAGGCATATATTAGAGAGCATGGTAGTCAGGAAGGGAAATTTAAGAGCTATTTTACAAGATATGGAGGATGGCTGAGCATTTTTGAGGAAAAGAATGACCTAGAATTGATGTTTTCAAATCATTAATATGGCTGCAGAATGAGAATTAGATTGGAGCGGAGAGAAGTT
>NW_011913631.1:0-2387 GCF_000151845.1 Pteropus vampyrus | reverse complement strand
CTCTGTCCGCTCAGTTGGTCTGATCTGGGGAATGATAATGATAATACTCATCCACTTAATGGTTCTGGTGGAGGTTTTTAAAAATAGATTAGTTTTATTTCTTTTTAAAAATAGATTAGTTTCCTTCTGGGACTAGCATCATTTATCCATGGGGAGAGTTGTAAGATTTGGAGGCAGACAAAAATCCTAACGCTTTTTCTCACAATTCAAGAGGGAAAAACAGCCAATAGAAAGATGTTACAATTTTTCTGAAGCCTCATTTTACTGAAGTGATCCCTTCGGCCCCCTCTTTAACACTTGTTAGGAAAAACTTTTCCAGAGAATTTTTCTTGGTACTTTGGAATTTATCTTGGATAACCTTACTCTCCAGTTCCCTTTTCTCCAAAGAGTGGATTTAAGTCAAAAGCAGATAGATATAATGGCAGTTAGTTTCTCCCCTTTACTTTCTCTTGCCACCTATATCCTGGTTCCGGTCAGTTGCAATGGCCCATGAGAAACATCCAGATAATAAGGCTAAAGGGAGATCTATAGACCCCCCTCCAAATTTCTCTACTAACACCAGGTTACTGTTCATCCCCAGCCAAGAGGAGTTTCAAAGCCCAGGCAGACAATCGCATCACCAGTAAGGACATTATGCACTTAAATCCACAATGTAACATGTTGCAAAGTCTCACTAGAGGACATCAAATAACTTTATTTCTCATTAATTATATTTTCAAAAGCTCCTCCTTCTTAAAAAAAAGTTTAATTTTCTTTGACTGTTCAAATAACTAGAGAAAAAATGCTCTAACCATGCTATTGGACAAAGGGATACGTTGCTTCTCTGCAACTTGGTTTATCTAATGTTTATCTATGAATAAAATGTATGTTCATCCCACTAGGAAACAGCTCAAAGTAAGACTAGTAAGCACATGTACACTCTAGGGCAATTTTGTATAAAAATCCAGGGGAAATTATCTGCCTGCAGATGAATTGAGTTGTCCATGCCCTTTGAAATGGTCAGTTTCCCTAATATAGTGTCCACCTTGAGTATGTCCCTAGTAAGTTTAAAGGGACTTTGCTAATAAATAAACAGAAGCAAAAGTAAATACATAAATGGAGCAAAAATGCACAGGAGTACATTTTTGGGTGAGTATATCTCGCCTAAAGGTGCCACATTAACAGGAGAAGGAGACAAGGAAGAAGCGGTTTAGGAGCAGAAGTAATTTGCTGTGACATATTTCATATTTTTAAATATTTTCTTCTAAATGTATTATTTTTAAAATAGAAGATTATATGGCATTATACTCATATATATAGGAGTATTTTTAGCTATTTTTAGAGGAGCTGGTACTCAGAGACTATCATCAGTCATCCGTTGTTGTTGTTTGGAGACTGTCTTCACTCCAAGGATACAGTGCTGTACAAAATGCTTCTGAGCCACTGATGGTCCCCAGCAGAAGACTATATTCAGATCTGGCTTGCCACAAACCAAATTTCAAGAAAGTGAATGTTATTTTCCCATTTACTTCTTTTGTGAAACTGGCAGTATATGCCCTGTAGGGAGAAAAAAAAAATGGTCCCTGGATATTATCAAATCTCATTTAAAGCCTGAGCAAATCCGTATTTCTGAACAATGTTGGTGATGAAGAGCTAGCTGGTAGCCAGGAAACGAAAAAGAGATTATATGACTGAGAAAAGGGTTTTGTTGTGACAGAGGAAAAGGAAAAACAAAAACAACCAGAAAAAAAGGTAATTTCTTCATTTGCTCCACAAGAAACATCAAACTCTAGATGACGAAGTATTTTTAACTATTTTTCCCGAAACACAGGCAATTACATAGTTGGCAATCAGGGGTCCAGATATTTGATAATTTAGCAGGCACTTATTGGTGTTATGGTCCATTTTCAGAGAGGAGCATGTTTATAAACTGCAAATGAGTCTATCTAAAGCAGACAGAGCCTCGTGTTGTGTTGGCAGACTCAGTTGGAGTGAGTGAAAACAAGTTAAATAAAGGATACCGAATTCCTGGATTTTCTCTGTCCACATTGTTGCCCTGGCCACATTAGAGACAAGTAAGAAATTACAAAATGCAAATTGAAAAAGAGTTTCAGTGGACTTTAATTTGTTTTCTTTTTAAAAATTAAGCTTATTGAGGTAACATTGGTTAATACTATTACATAATCTTCAAGTGTACATTATAATTTGACATCTGTATATTCTATTGTGTGTTTACCACCCAAATCAGTGGACTTTAAAAAAATAAATCGTTTTACAGAAAATCATCATTTTTCAGATAAAATATTCACATCAGTTATCCAACAGCCATTAAAATATTATGCCACCATTAAAACAAGCCACAAATGTGGGAAATGTAATACCACTGCAGAAACTCTGAGTGCGATTCT
>NW_011913630.1:0-2101 GCF_000151845.1 Pteropus vampyrus | reverse complement strand
CACAGAAACTATATTGGAATTCCTTGCCCATTTTCAAACTTATTCTGGACAGTTACATTTTCCACTGATGAAGTTACATTCAAATTTCCACTTAATAAATGTAAGGTTAAAATGCTTCTATCATTTTTAGTGCCAGAAACATTAGCAAAAATCTAATTAAATTTTAGGAAGTCTTTAAAAAGGAACCCAAGAGGTGTACTTTGAATAAGAACTATATAGACATAGTGAATGGAGGAAGAGAAATATTTTTAAGGCTGATACTCGAACTAGAAACAAAAGCACGAGTGACTTACATCCCATCAGATAGTCCTCGTTTAAGGCAACAATGGTTTTCCCAGCATGCCTCGGAGCATGACTACAGGTTTCCTTGCTGCCCAGTCTCATCAAAGCAGCAAGTGTGACCAGAGTCAGCCTATTGTTTACAAAGGTTTCCCTAACAGCCAAATGAGAAGAAGGATGAATGGGAGAGTATTAAGATTTCAATGCCTATTCAACTTTTGCTTTTTGAAAATTCTACAGGCCTAAAACTAAGAGAGTATCTAATATAAGCAAAGAGAGGGTCTAATAACCTTTCCTCAAATTAGAGTAATTTTTAACAGAGTATTGTATCCAATTTCAATAACTACATAGCAATTAGATTATTATTGGTGCCCAGCAAAAATATACTACTAAGCATTAAAAAAAAAATACAGACAAACAATAATCACACTGTATTTTACATGAAGCTGTAACCTGAAGCATAGTGCTAGAATCATGTGCTAGAATCATGTGCTAGAATCATGTGCTAGAATCTCCAAAATATAAATAATAGTGTGAAGACTATTTGAGAGAGAAAGGGAAAAAGAAGAAAAAACCCAATCTGGACCAAATAAGAGAATATACCAGCTAAAAAATAAGCACAGGCAACTGGGGGGGGGAAGGAAATAATAAACTATTACAATACCTGCACAATGTAATCCCTACCACTGAGCCCATGGACTCCACCCTGAGGCCCATGGACTCCACCCTGAGGCCCCTCCTCGCCGCCGCTGCCCTAGCTTAAACCAGGAACGCACTTTGCTGGGACTGGTGCAGTATTCATGTTCTCCTAAGTAGTGTCTTTGCTTCCAGCCTCTATCTGCTCCTGTGAACTCTCCACCCTGCCACGAGAATTCTCTTTCTAAAGTAAAACTCTGATCATATCATTTCCCAACTTAGAAATCCTCCATGGACCCCACCGTTTATAAAATAAGGCCCAGATTCCTGAGCATAGCAATTAAAGCCCCTCACTAGTAAATCCTCACTAACCTTCAGTCTCACTAACCTTCAGTCTCACTAACCTTCAGTCTTGTCTCTAGTCCACTGCCACCCTCGCTCTTCCAGCCTCTGCTCTCCTGTATGCTACATTCCAGCCATGATAGATAGTGCACCAGGTCCCCCCACAGCTCTGCTCTGGATGAGTTCTCTGTGGGCAGCAGAAAAGAGTGTCTAAGAGTATGGAAACTAGAGCCAAAAGACCTAGGTCCAACCTCAGCTGCGCCTCCTCTTAGCTGTGTGATCTTGGAGAAGTTATTACCTTCTTTGTGCCAAGTCTTCTCATCCTTCAGTATTACTCCTGCATACTTTACTTTCAGGATCATTAAGCTCCCACTGCCTGCCACTGTGTGGGTGGGAGGATTGAGCACACGCCTACATCTGCAGTGTTTGATTCGAACCTCTCTTGGGGCAATTTTTAAGTTCTGTTTTGTGTCTGAATGAATCAACTGCTTACAGAACTTCTCTGTACATAAGATTTAAGTTGGAAAATTCCACGTGTTTGATATGACACACGGCTACGCACTGAAGGCATGCCTTGCCTCGTCATCTGGTACTCCACAGCCAGTTACGAGATGAAGAGTCTCAAGGAGCTCACCATGGATTTAGAGTATAGTTCAAATGTGGGAGATGTGACTGAGGACAGGCTTAGTCACCAAAGTCTTCAAGGTTGAAATCAAAATGGAACTAGAAATAAGCCCTTAAGTAGAGAAAGAGGATGAAAACATTTTAGACAGAAAAAAGTAGAAATACTTTTTCAAAGGATTCTTAGAAAAACATTCAGCTAACTACAATAAAGGAAAGAATA
>NW_011913629.1:0-1912 GCF_000151845.1 Pteropus vampyrus | reverse complement strand
CCTAAACTTGAGCAGACACTTCACAAATAAGATAAACAAATGGCTAATAAACACATGAAAAAAAATGTTCAAAATCAGTCATCAGGCAAATGCAAACTAAAACTACCAAGAGATACTACTACATACCTATTAGAATGACTAAAATTGACTAAAAAGATTGACACAGCAAATGTCGGTAAGGATGTAGAGCAACCTAAACTCTCACACATCTCTAATGGAAATGTAAAATGGTCACCCATTCTGGCAAATGGTTGGTCAGTTCCCTATAAACATATATGTGTTTACTGACTGAGCCAGCAATTCCACTACCAGGTATTTACTGAGAAAGATAAAACGCATGTGCACACAAAGACTTGTAAGCAAATGCTCATGGAAATTTTATTCATAATAGCCTAAACGGAAGACACCCAAGTCTACTGACAGGAGTATATTCATTCAATGGAATGCTCCTCACCTCACTACGGATACACTCAACATGGACTAATATCCTAAACATTATGTTAAGCAAAAGAGACAAGGCTAAACGAATACACACTGCCTGATTTCCATCTATATAAAGTTCTAGAACAGCAACATTAAATCTATGGTCAAAGCAATCGAACACTGATTGCCTGGGGAGGAACTGGCCTAGAACAGGCAAAAGTGAGCTTTGTGTGGTGATTGTATATCTTGATGGGGTCTGCGCCTAAGATCAGTTTATTTCACAGTATATAAACAATGCATCAATAACAAACAATTTTTAGTCGCTATGTAAAACTACATTCATATTTGTTGACAGTTATTTAAAATGTAGTGCATCCCTAAAAATATGTGCATTCTTTAGGGGGGTGGGGGGAGTGAGGACCAAAATGAAATTCAATGGGCAATTTGAAAATTGTAAGGTATGAAAAGATGATCTTCTCTGATATAAAAGAGTACAGTGTGACCCACTGAACTGCAGTTTAGTGTGTTGCAACCAGCATTTTATTTTAATGAATGAGAATTAAAGAGAGTATTGGAATGGGATTAAAAAATATCAAGGGTCATGTGGTAAAGCCAAGTATTATTTTGTGAAACTTCTGTATAAGCATCTGAGTTACGATGTAAAGCCTATTTCTTACTGTGGGCTGTGGTCAAAACTGTTTGAAAACCATACTCAAAGATACTGTTATTTTAAAATTTCTTCACAACTGTTGATTATAGATTTAACCATTAAGGAGTATGCTGCCACCAGGTGGAGGTATTTTGTCACAACTACAAGATCTTAGCCAGGGATAATTAACCTTTCCTGTGCCATCCACCTCTTTGGCCAGCTGTGAAGCTGATAAAATCTGCTCAGAATAATGTTTTTAAATGCATGAACCACAATGCATAGGATTCCAAAGAAAAACAATTTCACTTAAGTATGGTTATCCAAATTTTTAAAAAAATTAATTTGTGATATAGTAACATATGCACTTGTTTATTAAAGCACTGGCTCTTGTCACATAGAGGTAGATTTAATAACTACTATAAATCCAAAGCAGTGATAAGCAAAAATGATATCTTCAGAATGTGCCATAACTATATTAGACCTATGCTTTCTAACGATGACAAATATTACTAATACTATTGTTCTGACTATTTAATTCATAATAAAAACTACATTTATTAGAATTTAATCAAAATAAAGATGTTAACTTTTTCCCCCCCACCCAAATTCACCAACCGCGTGAGTTCTATCGGGGGCCCCTCCACGGATTGGCCAAGAGCCGCTCTGAAGCCGGGAGATGCACCTCACACATTTTACTGGGTTTCCTGTATGTGTTCTACCCGGACTCTTTAGTCAAACCAAGTTCTCTGCCACCCCTTCTTCATTAGTAAAATTAATTTTTAAATGCTTTAAAAAAAGAAAGAAAAAAAGAAATAGTGATGCTTCAACAATCTGAACTGA
>NW_011913628.1:0-2421 GCF_000151845.1 Pteropus vampyrus | reverse complement strand
TTTTCAGGGTTAATAAAAAGCTATTTTCAAGGATATAAACTTAATTTATTGTTATATAATTGTCAGTGTTATTAATATGTTCCATGCTTAATGTCACTGATTTTATTGCTACAAACTTAGTTTGCAATAAAAAGTATAATGCTGACAGATATTTGTGTGTGTGTGCATGTGTGTGTGACACATTGCCTCCTCGATCAATATATCACCATATGTGCCAGGTTCTGATGAAAAGAAAATAAGAGATATAGAAGGATTTCTGCATTACCGTTATCACATTTGTCTTCATCAGTGAATACATCGTTGATGAAAGTACGCAGTAACAGCCCTAGAAAAACGTCATATGCATTTTTCAGTACAGGAAGAAGCCCAAGTTGCAAAATGGATGTTTAACTACACAAATGCTCAAAGGATTCACTTATTTCTTTTGGTTGTGTAATATAAGTTTATGAAGTATGGACTAATTTAGTACTTTCTTAGGTTTTTGTTTAAAAAAATTAAAGCTCACTTAAAGAGTGAGCAATACAAGTGTCCTGTTGTGTCTCAAATTTAGACTCATACCATTAAAGGCAATGGATATTCTTAGTAATGAAATAGCTATGAAAAACTGATTCTTTTTAACCAGAAATTTACTGCTCGATCCCTAAGTACCCAAATAGGAAGCAAAATGGTTCAATGGAGTAAAGAGAGACTGATAAATTCCCTATTGGGTGAAATTAGGCCTAATTAGAAGAGTTTGTCAGTAAAGCAATAAAAATTTTAAAAATAGATTTGGAAAAAAAGTAGGAAATAAGCATTTGATTTACTCTATTTTTTTAAAAGAAAAGGGGCACATTTTATTGCAGGAGTAGGTGAACTTTTTTCCTCCTTGTTCTGGTGTGCAAAATCAGAGGATTATTGATAGACAATCGTGACAACTTGAAAGGACATCAGAGACTAAAACCATGAGTACATTTCTAGAAGCAAATTCCGTTGGATTAAAGACAAAAACTTAAATTCACTTATCTTAAAGTAGGAAGGACTTTTACAGATAGTGTTTTAATCATTTGGAAACTTGTTTTTAGCTTTGAAATATGTTTTTCCCTCTAAAGGAATCCATATGGGAAAATAAAATGCTTCAAGTTAAAAAGACAGAATTTCGTTCTTGTTGAAATGAAAATGGAGGGCCAGAATTCTCCCTGCTAGCTTCCCTTCTCCATCTCTAAGATTACCTTAGACACTTTCCTAGGGCACTAAGTAGGAACTCTTGAAAACCACAAATCTAGATCAACTTCCTCACTTTATATTTGAAGAAGCTGAAGCCCAATAAAAGTTAAGTGACTTGGTCAAGTTCATATGAGTAGAGACTGAGCCAGTACCCAAACCATTATCTTCTAAGGAAACAACCAGGTGCATATGTACAATCTTGAAAACTATTTATTTAACATAATTAGTTCCCATCATTTCTTAAGGGCCAGGTAGAAACTCTGAACTCTCTTTACATCACAAAGACTTCCTGAAGTCTTTTTGCTCTTTTATCCTTATCTATTGATTTAATAGCAATTTTCAAACATGATATAATATCAACTTAAGAAAGATGAAAGCAGCCTGACTTCTAGGCATGATAGAAGATAAAAATTTCTTTCCCTACAGTACTTACACTGTTTATGGAGAGATCTAAACAATACTATGTGAATAATATAAAGAAAAAAATAAATTCTATTATTAAATCAAATTTTACTGAATGCTATTATGATGGGATTTCATTGAAGGGAATGTTGAATAAGACAAGGAAGGTTACACGTTCAATGTTATACTTGAGATAGGCCTTGAAGATAGAGCGGAGGCTAAACAAAAGAAGATAACATACATTATTTTGAGCTTGAGAATAGCATCTTAAAATGTGAGATGATAAATGCAGAAACGCTTCATATAATCAAATATAGAGTGTCACCTTCATTCAATTTAACAACTATGAACACTTAATTGATAACTCTTCAGTATTAGATTATTCTACCTGGTTGAAAATCCTTATTTGTTTCCTCATTATCAACATCATTGTTTTCAGGATGAAAGAAATATGTTAACATCTTAAAATTGACTTAAAAACTAATGGTTGAATTCTTCCAACTAAATGTGGATTTTTTTTTTTTTTTTACATTCAAGGTTACTTGTGTTTGGCAAAAACACAATATTCTGCTCTTAGAAAAGTGCTTTTCTTAAAAAAAAGATTCTTCATAGACCCTCAAGCTAGGATGCTCAAAAGGGTCCTTGAAATTCAAATAGACTTTACAAAATAACATCTTAAGGATTTCAGTGTAAATAAATAAAAAATTAGAAGATTAAATTTCCTTCAAAAATATGACTTTGCAAATTAAAAGCACAGGTTCTCAGGGAAAAAGATGTTTTAGGTTTTAAAACATCTAAGTATTTTTTTTAATAACT
>NW_011913627.1:0-1379 GCF_000151845.1 Pteropus vampyrus | reverse complement strand
TGCGAATCATATATTTATGATAGCTGATAGAGGACTTGTATATGGACAATATATTTTTAAATTCTCTTACAAACTAAATAATAAGAAAACAGCCCAATTAAAAATCGGCAGAAGATTTATGAGTAGTCATTTTACCAAGGAAGGTATTCAAGTTTAATAAGTACTTGAAAAGGTGCTCAACATTACTAGTGGGAAAATACAGTTAAAACTACAGTAAGAAACCTCTACACACCCACTCAAATGGCTCTAACCAAAAGATCTAACAATACCAAGTGTTGATGAGGATATAGAGAAATTGGAACTCCAAAACATTGCTGCCAGGTATGTAAAATGGTACAGCTGCTTGAGAAAATGACTCGGCCTTTTCTTAAAAGGCTAAACGTAGACTTTACAACTCAGCAATAACACTCTCAGGTATTTACCCACGAGAAATGAAAACATATGCCCACACAAAGACTTGAATGTAAACATTTATAACATTGTTATTTATAATAGCCCCAAACTGGAGACAAACCAAATGTACAATCACTGGTGAATTGATAGACAAAATATGGTATATCCATTTAATTCAGCAATAAAAAAAGAATGAACTACTGATAAACATTTCAATGTGAATGAACTTTAAGAATATGATCCTAAGTGGAAAAAGCCAGGCAGCAAAGTCTACATGGTTCGATTTATATGAAATGTCCAAAAAGGGCAAATCTACAGTGACAGAAAACAACAGGTCAGTGGTTGCCTGAGACTGGGGCTGGGAATGAGGAGTGGTAATAGCCAGGCACAAGGGAACTTTTTAGAATGTTCTAGAACTGGGTCATGGTGATGGTGTGATTATTACACAATGATACAACCATGCTGAACATCATCAAATTTTACATTTACAGTGGATGAATTTTATATGTTATACCTGAACAAAGCTATTAAAAAATACCTTAAGGTTGGATATTCATGGAGGGGGCTACTTGGTAGAACTATCAAGAAAATTTCTAGGCAACCTACAGAATGGGTAAAAATATTTACAAATCATATATCTGATAAGGGGTTTATATCCAAAATATATAAAGAACTAATGCAACTCAATAGCAAAACAAAGCAAACAAGCCAATTAAAAACTGAGCAGGGAAACTGAATAGACATTTTTTTCAAAGAAGACATACATATGGCCAACAGGTACATGAAAAGGGGCTCAGCATCACTCATCATCAGCAGAATGCGAATCAAAACCACAGTGAGATACCACCTCACACTGTCGGAATGGCTATTGTCAAAAATACAAGAAAGAACAAGTGTTGAGAATGGAGAAAAGGGAACACTTGTGCCCTGTTGGTGGGAATGTAAATGGTACAGCCACGATGGAAAACAGTATGGAGTTTCCTCTA
>NW_011913626.1:0-1214 GCF_000151845.1 Pteropus vampyrus | reverse complement strand
ACACACACACACACACACACACACACACACACACACACACACACACACACACACAAAACCTAGAGAGAAATAGAGACAGAGAAAGGGACAGAGAAGCATCATTTGTCTCTAATCAAAATTCTCTAGTCTCTTTTTCTCCAGCACCCCATACTGCGCCCCCAGTAGCCCCCTCCCCGCTCCGCGCAGCTCTGAGGCAGGCCGGGGGCGCGCACAATTGTCTTCTCTAGAGGAAAGTTGCTCCAAGTGTACCCCGGCGGTCCCCACGAGGCGCGGGCCGGGCTTGCGGAAGGCCGGAGGCCGGGCCGGCTCTGCGTCCCCGCGTCCAGCTCCAGAGCGTCAACGCGGCCCCGTGCCGGGTGATTCGGCGGAGAGCGAGGGGAGCGAGAAGTTTCCTTTCCCAGTCTGAGCTGGCGCTAGTTCGCTTGTTTGTTTTGGGGGGTTGGTTTTTCTTTTTAAACTCAGTATCCTCCGTCAGCTCCCCCCGGCACCCTCTCTGGTCCCCAGCTCTCTCCCCTCCCCCAGGCGCCTTCTGCGCTCTTGCCAATCACTTTTCTCTTTTATTCCCACGATTTTGTTTGGGGTAATACCTAGGGGGTCTCTCTCTCTCGCTCTCTCTCTCCCGCTCTCTCCCTCCCTCCTCTCTGCCCCCCTCTTCTCTGCCTTTCTCTAAGATGGATCTACTAAACTGTCACCCTTTTAATCTCCGACCGCCTATCTGTGTGTCCCCCGCGCACCCCCATCTCCTTCCTCCTTCCTGACTCAGCCTGGATAACGGGCTCTTCTTGACCATGTAGAAATTGCCCAGAAAAGTCTCCCCAGGCTCTGCGATTCCGCCAGCCCCCGACGAGGGGCCAGAGCCCTCTAGAGAGGAGCCACCCGCCCCCGAGCCCGCACGGACCCCGCCAGACCCCGCGCGGGGCCGGCTGCGTCCCTCCCATCCCGGGGTCCGGCGCGCCCAGCAGGGCCCCGCTGCTCGCGGACCGTTACTTGGCGTACGGAGAGGCGGCCGGGCGACTCCGGCAAGAAACTTTGAGCTTCGCGGAGGCACAGCCCCAGGCCCCCTCTCCCGCCCTCGCAGTCCCTCCGCCACCCCCGCCCCCGCCCCGGGATCCTGCACAACCTCGCGCCTGGGCCCCCGCCCTGCCCTCGCCGGACGCTCCCGCAGCCCGGCCGGGGACCCAGCGGGCCGGCAGCTAGCGGAGCGGGAGGAGGAG
>NW_011913625.1:0-1681 GCF_000151845.1 Pteropus vampyrus | reverse complement strand
TGTCTATGACAGGCTTTGCTTCATGACTGATTGCTGTCCAGACGCTGACCCCGTTGTATCTCCAATCGGCCTGCCTTCCAACCCCAGTGTAGAGTAACTTGACGTCTTTCCAGAAAATAGGCTCTTTTTACTGTTAAAAGGGGAAAAAGAAATGAAAACTGAATACTGGAGGTAGCCATGAAGAGATTCCTTTAGGAAAGACCATGGAGGATGGAGAGGGGAAACTCTGAGCAAAAAGATATTGGAATATGGAAAAGTGTGGCTAATGACACTGGCCTTTCTCCTGTTTTTCTCCATGTATTACTTAAATTCCATTTTACTTTGCTTTACCCTTCAAATCTCTTCCCAATCCTTCAACTTAGTATATTATTTATCTTTATTTTCTTTCAAATATCTTTTTCCTTCTGATTCCTCTAGTTTTCCCCTCTTTCATTTTTTCCCTTTCCTTATCTTCTCTTTCCACTTTTCTATATGTAAAACCTAATGCTAACCCTGTAGTGGACAAAAACATAAGCAATGTTGATTACTTCTTCCTTTGCTCCATCTTTGCATCTTATGCAGTATAACACCTATTGCATCCATTGACCGTATTTGATGAGTTTTGATGTGTCTTTATGATTAAAGTACTAATACAGTAACCAGTGGTATTTAAAGCTCTATTAGTATTTGTTGAATGAATAAATGAGAGAAAGAGAGCCTTTATAAAAAATAGACTGTAATTTCTCATTAGCTCACCAGTTCTCTAGAGTAGGGTTTCTCATCTCAGTGCTATTGACATTTTGGGACTGACAATTTTTTGTTGTGGAGTCATGGTGATATTCCATGTATGGTAAGATGTTTAACAGCATCCCTGGACTCTACTCACCAGATGTCAGGGGCAATCCTCCCCTCCACTGTGACAATCAAAAATGTCCCAGATATTTCCTGGTGAGCAAAGTCACCCACAGTTAAGAACCACCACTCTAGATCATTGCTGTCCAATAGAACTCTCTGAAATAATGGAAATGTTCTATCTTCGTGCTGTTTAATATGATAGCTACTAGCTACACATGGCTACTGAGCACTTGAAATGTGGATAGTTTGAACTGAATTATGCTGTATGTGTAAACTACCAGAATTTGATGACTTTACACAAAAAAAGAATGTAAAATATCACATTAATAGTTTTTAATATTGATAACATGTTGAAATGATAATAATTTGGATGTGTTGAGTTAAAGAAAATAAATTATGCAAATTAATTTTATTTGTTTCTCGTTACTTTTTCTGGCTACTAGAAAAATTATAATTACGCAATTGTGCTTAATGTTTTAAAAGTCTAAAATCTAAAATCTCCCTAAAATCTTAAATTAAACCAGCTGTGTCTGATCAAGCATAGCAGCTGAATGCAGCTCTTGAGGAGGACTGGTTCAGGGGCCCTCAGAAAGGGAACTGTGGATCCAGTGCAAGGCGAGAGAGCTTTGTGCTGAAATCACCAAGTGAACTCCCTAAAGTACATCCTAGAGAATGCCGGCTTGGAAGATGCTGATAGGAATTACTAGGGGGAAAACATTCATAGTTAATGGGTTTGAGACATTCTGGCTTAAAGAAAACTAGAGAAGGTCATTTAACTGCAGATCTTCTCAGAACCTTTTATATACTAAAATATGTTGCGAATCAAAGGAGATAGAATGTAACATGT
>NW_011913624.1:0-2850 GCF_000151845.1 Pteropus vampyrus | reverse complement strand
TTTTTTTAACAATACTACTGTCAATATCTCTGCACCTATATCCTTCGCATAGATTCCTATAGAATAAATTCTTGGAGTTGAAATACAAAGATTAGTTAGGACACTTACTTTATATAACAGTGTCACAAATAAAAAAAATATTACTTCCCTCTTTTACAAGAAATTTGGAAGTGGTTCTAGATTATTCCAGTGGCTTAACAATATCAGGATCCTGGATACATGTCTCTGCAATTCTCTTATCCTTCTCTTCATGGTGTCAAGCTGGCTGCAGCAGAACCAAATCTCTCATCCATACTTAGCAATCTCTCAAACAGGAAGCAAGCCAGAGATGAAGGTGTTAAGAGGAGTTCTTTTTGCTACAATGTGTGCTCTTATCAATAAAGACATTTATTGCCCAGAAGTTCTCAGCAGATACTTTCTTATGTCTCATTGGACAGAACTGGGTCTCATGGCTAACCCCACTTATAAGACAGGCTAGGAAAGCTACTGGGAGTCAGGCATGAGACAGAAGTGTTGGTGAATAGCCAAACATCAGCACAGAGATCCTGCATACGTTTGGTTGTACACGTCACAGTTCTAGGGGCATTGTTCATATCATGTGCATCATAATTTTCTAATCAAAGCTGTAAAATATTTTGAAGGCCATTTTTTTCTTGTCTACATGAAGTCCTCATATGAGTTAGCAGGAGCATCAAAGCTGTTTCTGCTACAAACTTAATAGATAATTCCAAACTGTCATCTGAAAATGTTGTAACCTACACTACTACCAACAGCATGGAGAATGCTATTTTCCTTACACAGTTGTCAACACTGAGTATTATCCATTCAACATATTTTCTAAAACCTCATTTTTTTACTTTACATATTCTGATTATTCCTGAGATACATGCATTTGTACATTAACTGGTTATGTTATGTACATTAACTGGTTATGGATGTTTCTTCTGTGGTTTGCAGTTTATATATTCTGATCCTCTACTCATTCAGTTTTGATTTCAGAGTTCCTGGTCCTCCAGGGGGTCTCATTCATCCTGATTCCTGTCTCCTGCCTCTTTGCTCAAGATTACATAACAATTTATTTATTTTTTTAAATTGCAAGTTGCCTTAAAAGATAAACTACCCGTTTTTGCAAAGAGTAAACTATTTAGCCATTGGTAGAATAAAATAAGAGTTCCTGAAGTGGAGGGGGTAGTCTTGTAGGACTAAGTCCTCAACCTATGGAAACTAACGCTATCTCTGGGGAGATATTATCAGATTGAGTTAAATTGTGGGACACCAGCTGGTGTCAGAGGATTGCTTGTTAGTGTGAGGGGAATCCCCCTGACAAACACACACACACGCACACATACACACGCGCGCACACACATTGAAACTGGGTCCAGGAACCTTACTTAATGTTGAAGGCATATTTTTAACTTTTTAATAAAATGCCAAATTGATTTTTTTCTTTCAAAGGTATTTTAGAAACTTTGTTAGATCTTAGTTTCATTTTGTGGTAGGTAGAATTGTAAGATGGCCCCTGCCTTATAGGCCGCTATAACTAAATACCATGGACTAGGTACTTTATAAACAAGAGAAATTTATTGCTTATAGTTCTGGAGGCTGAAAGTTTGAGATCAGGGTGCCAGCACAGTCAGGTTAAGGCTCTTTTCTAGGTCAGAAAGATTTCCCTCAGTGTCTTTACACGCTGGAGAGGGCCTTCTTTATAAAGGCACTAAACCCATTCATGAGAGCTCTGCCCTCAAGATCTAAGTAGCTCCCAGAGGCTCCACCTCTTCATGCTATCATCTTTGGGGGTTAGGATTTCAACATATGAATTTTGGAGAGATACATTCAAGCCATAGCAGCCTCCAAGATTTCCACCCACCTTCGTACTCACCCTATATAGTCCTCTCCCCTCGAGTGTGGGCACAACCTATCCTGAGTAGTCCTGATCTAATCAGAGGAGCCTTTTGACAAAGATAAAATGTTAGAAAGATGCTCCCCTGCTGGCCACGAAGAAGTAAATGTCCTTGAGTTCTATAGCTGCAAGAAATATTTTTTGAGCATGGAACAGGGCGCAGCCTTTAGATAAGAACGACCCCCCCAGGCAACATGTTGATTGCAGCCTTGTGAGAGTCCCAAAAGCAGAGGGGGATCCCTGATTCACTGAATCTACGATATAATTTATGTGTGTTGTTTTAAGTTTGTAGTAATCTGTTGTGCAGCAACAGAAATCTAATACACATGTAAAATTTAAATGTTAAATTTGATAAGAGCATCAGCCTAAAAATAGAGTTGAAATATTTCTAAATTATGGCTCCATAAGGGAAAAATAACTATGTGGCAAAAACTAATTTCAAATTTAGATCAACTATTACATGACCATCTATATATTTTCTGACCATTGAGTAAGAAAAATTGAAAACAGTGGCATCTTTTGATTTTAAATATTTAAATAATTTTGTAATGCTCGTCGCAGGTAAAATATTTTAGAAGTCAATTAGAAAATCACAAAGCCTCTAATAGATCAGTATTGCAATGAACTCATTTCTAATGAATTTGAAAACATTACAGACTGAATTGAATATGGAGTAACTAAATACAAATCTTATAATAATTTGTGAAAAAGTGTGGCATTATCCCAGGACTGAAAAAAAGAAAAAGTATTTTTGCTGGTGATAATTCTCTTTGGGCAGAATTTATATTAGTATTCTCACCTGGTGGAATGTCAACCCACATGGCAGGCTTGCCAGATGGAATGAATTACTTGATTTTAAATTTTTTTAATTTAAATCTTTAAAAAATGTTTTTTTTAATTTTAACAAGTCTAAATTTAAATTTTTTAAATTTTCAATCTTTACAATTTTA
>NW_011913623.1:0-2212 GCF_000151845.1 Pteropus vampyrus | reverse complement strand
ATCTTCCCTTTTGTTGATCTTTAAAACAAAAGCACTGAAAGTTTCCTCTGCAAAGCCATCCTAACATCTTATTCTGCAATTATCTTTGTGGGGTTGAGTCATAAGTAGATAAACTTAAACCAAATGGTAATGCCTTCATACATTTGTATTAACTTTTTTTGGTACAGATCATTTAAAAATGCACTCAGTCCGAATGAACTGAAGACAGATGGATCAGCAACGTAGACAGTGAGTCAGGAGCGGTGTTCAAGACTAGTCAAGATGGTTGAGACGCTGTGCTTTATGTGGTAAAAGGAAAGGGTGGGGGATGGGAGAGGAAACCAGCGTTTGGGAACAAGGCACCAGACCAGGGTTTGAGTTTCAGTTAATCTTTCTGCATGTCAATTTCCTTGCCTAAAAATGGGAAATAGTGACATCTTTTATATCTGTGTAAAACCCCTATCCTATCATAATGACAAGCATGTTAATAGGTGTTTTAAAATAGTGGCTGATATTATTAATGAGGAAAAATACTAAACAACTAAACTGCAACTAAAGCCAGTTATTATCATTTCAAATATAAGTAACTCATGCGTTTTGAGCCATAGGAGCCTGGCAGGACAATCAAGAGATAACTATTTCTAAGATAATAGAAAAAGCCTCTGGTTTTCAGTTCCTCGCAGCGGAATCACCAAGCCTCTTTCTCTCCTCTGGTGGGGTCCCTCAGTGGTCCTGTCTCCTCTTGGCAGCCAGTGAGATTCCACCGAAGTCCAGCTCTCCCCCTGCCCACACATACATGGCCTGTGAGTGCCACTCATCACTCCTGCAGATGTGGGCTGTGTTTCTCTGTTGCTGGGCTCTCTGGTCACTGATAGCCTCTGTCCCACCACTATTTCTAGCTGCTGGTGTCGACATCCTCACTCAATACTGCCAGGCTCCCCCTATTCGTGAGAAGACATTTGCAGTGTTCCCAGAAGGATGCTCTCAGTTTCCACAGTGCTCCTGCTGTTCTAGCTCGATCTTTTAAGTGTTCAGTTCCCCTACAATCCCATCATTTAGGTTCAAAGGGTTAATGGAAGACCCTGGACCACATCTCTCCCTGCCTATTATGAACAAGTGTCCCAAGATACCACCAAGAGCCAGCAGTGTCCCTAGACTCAGGATGAGGCAAGTGTCTGTGTTTCAGGGAAGGAGGACTAAGGCCTCTGGGATTCGGCCTGAAGGTTATGAGGGGATGGGGCAGAGAGAGACACACAGGCCTGGGGCCAGTCCCGCAGCTGAGGGCATGTAGAGTGGTGAGATTCTCCCAGCAGATACTGAAGGTCAGGATCCCAGGCTTTTCTCTTGTTTCTCGTTGTATTCCCTCCCCTGCCCTGCCCAGCCCCACCTTAACTCCTCTAGCAGAGGCAGTATTATATTTGAGTGTTACTAATACTTAATATTACTCTATGGAAGGGAATTTGGGAGTAGAATTTACGAATGATTAAGGCATTTCACAGGTAGAGTTAATGTTCTTTGGTTTGCTTTGCACAGGATTAAATTCCAGGATGACACTGCAGTCTCCACATCTCCACCTCTCCCAAAGTCCCTCAGATGTTTCAGTGTTCACAGCCCCTTCCAGATACAACTATTCGGAAAATGCTTTATGGGCTGGGAGAAAAAGGTAAAGGGATGAAGAAGCACAAATTAGTCATTATGAAACAGTCACAGGGATTTAGAATACAGTATAGGCTATTAAAAAGAAATGCTTTATCTTTTATACTATCTCTATCTACTCTTCCTTGTTTAAGCCACCATTGTTATTAAGTCTCTTCCAATGTCTGGGAGAATGAGATCCTGTTCTTTTTCGTAGCCAGTTCCAAACACTGGGCTTCTAGTTCCAGTTCCTCTGACAGTGGATTACATCTACCATAAGTGCTGGTCTACTGACACCATTCTAGACTGAGCTCCACTTTAGTTCTTGATTTGGGCAGCAAGTACGAAGATCCTCAATGGGCACTTAGCATGAATTTCCTTATTGGACTGAATGGGAAACGGTATCCCTACTTCCTCCACTTGGCTTTTGAACTGGTGTCCTTCCTTGTCCCATCCTGGTAATTGGACTCCTCACTAAAGTTTCAACTTCTGAGTCCATTCCCTATGTGACCTTGTTGGAAATCTGTGTTGGTCTCTGTTATGGCAACCTCAGAACATTCCTACTAGATTCCTACTGGAAATTAACTCGTCCCACCCA
>NW_011913622.1:0-1346 GCF_000151845.1 Pteropus vampyrus | reverse complement strand
GGCTGGATCCAATGCTGGAGCCCTTTCTCTAACATGTAGGATGAGGGATGCAGATGTCCAGGTAATTTGAATTTCAAATAAACAACGAATCATCAGTACCATACGTATACTAATGTTGCATGGCGCATATAGATATACTACAAAAAGTTCACTATCTGAAATTCAAATTTAACTGGGCGTCGTGTATTTTTATTTGCTACATCTGGCGACCCCAACTGGGGACCCCTCAGTCCTTCCCTTTTCGTGAGGAATGCTCCTGAGAGATGAGGTGAGCAGCCGGACCCAGGTCCCTCACGGCTAGGCTGAGCCCACACCCCTTCTCTGTCATTCAGGAGGAGAAATTGCCTATACTCTTTTTAGGATTCTCTTTGTCGCTGAGTCCAGATCGGGATTTCGTGCTTGCTTGCCATTCACAGCCTGTTCTCCCTTTCCCTCACGGGTTCTGATAACCCTGTTAAGAGGAGTTAGGAAAAAAAATTCTTCGCTGAAGTGAAGAGAATTCTAGGCACTCAAGAATTAGGTTTTCTTGATGTTAGCTCCTCGCTTAGCATTTCAGTGGCTGGTCATTGACCTCTTTAGCCAAGATGGTAATTGTAGAAGGGTCGAGTCAACCAGAGGGGCCACACCTGCTTGTGCCGCAGAGACGGCTGCCCCCAGAGGCTGAAGAGCTAACTCCAGAGGTAGCCTTGGGGGGTAGAGGGGCCAGTAGTGCAGGCACAGATTAGAGGCCTCTGGACTCACCAGCTTTAGACCGCACCTTCCCCATAAAGCATGCACCTCCAAAATCTCCAATTCGGAGCCTCTGCCTTTGGAACTCAGCATTCTACCTGCAATGTCATCCATCCATGGTGCCTGTGGTATTGGTTTTCCCTGTGGTTTTTGACCTTAGGTCCTTGGTCCTTCTGTGCTAATCCACCCTAATCCACCAGCTCCCAGCTGGGGTCCCATTCCAATCGGCTTTTTCAGCCATTCGGTGATATCATAATCCTTCGACCTTTGGCCCTGTCCACCACATGCACTCCAGGTTTGGTTTGTCTTGCTTATCTCCCTTGCTACGCTCCTCCTGGGCTGTCAGGAGCAGCTGAGGAAAGTCTTGGAAAATACAAAGTTGATGCTGTCTGCCTTCGACTGGCGCCCAGTGTTCCTTGGCAGTTGCGTCATACTCACCTCTCATTAACAAGTATTATTAAGTAACCGCCCCCCTCCAAGGGGTCTCTCGGCTTTTCTTTAAGTTTGAAGACAACGTCCAGGAATGGGCATTGCCGTTCCAGCAATTCACGAGAGGAAAATGGTTTTTGTTCTGGTGAAACTTATACTCCGTTGGGGCTGGGGGTGGGGGCGGGGGC
>NW_011913621.1:0-1748 GCF_000151845.1 Pteropus vampyrus | reverse complement strand
GGGTTAAGGTTAGGGATAGGTAAGTGATTATTCAGGATTAATGATTCAGGGCAGGGTTAGGGTTAGGGTTACAGTTAGGATTTAAAGTTAGGGTTAGTGTAAGTGGTTAGGGTTAGTGTCAGGTTACGAGGTTAGAGTTAGGTTGAGTGTTTCAGTTCTGGTTGGAATTATGGTTAGGTTAGAGTTATGGTTATCATTAGGGTTCCGTATAGGTTTAGTTTAGTGGTAGGTTTATGGATATGGTTACGGTTAAGGTTAAGGTTAGGTTTTTGTTAGAATTAGGGTTATTGTTAGGGTAAGGTTTAGACTTCGGGTCACTATTAGCTTTAGTTTTAGGGTAAGGACCTTGTTAGGGTTAATGTTAGGGTTATGGATAGGGTTAGGTTAGTTTTAGAGTTAAATTAGGGCTAGAGTTAGGCTTATTTTAGTGTAAAATTTTATGTTAAGGTTAGAATTGGGTTATGATTAGCATTAATTTTATGATTAGGATCAGAGTTAGGGTTAGTGTTAGGGTTAGGGTTAGGTTAATGTTAGGGTTACCGTTAGGTTTCGGGTTATGTTTAGTTTAGGGGTAGGTTTATGGTTAAGGTTAGAGTTACAATTATAGGTTAGGGTTAGTGTTATTCTTAGTGTACAGTTTAGGTTTAGGTTTAAAATTAGGTTTAGGGATATCTTTTGTTTTAGGGTTAGAATCAGGGTTGGGTTAAGGTAAGGGTTAGGGTTAGGGTTAAGGTAAGGTGTTATGGTTAGTTTTAGAATTATGATTAGCATTAGGTTAGGGTTAGGATTACTGTTAGAGTCCAGGTCACGTTTAGTTTAGGTTTAGGTTTATGATTGGTGTTAGGTTTATGGTTAGATTTAGGTTAGTTTTAGGGATAGAGTTAGGGTTAAGGTTAGGGTTAGGGTTAGAATTAGGTTTTAGATTAGCTTTTGTTTTAGCGTTAGTATCAGGGTTTTGGTGAGGGTTACAGTTAAGTTTAGGGATTAAGTTTAGAATTAAGTTTAGGGTTAGGCTGAGAGTTACAATAAGAGTTTAGCGTTAGGGTTAAGGTTAGTGTTAGGTTTAGTTTAGGGTTAAGGTTAAGGTTAGCGTTAGGTTTCGGGTTAACTTTATGTTAACGTTAGGTTTAGGGTAAAATGTTAGGGATAGGGTTATTCTCAGTGTAAAATTTAGGGTTAGGGTTAGAATTAGTGTTAGTATTAGCTTTAGTTTCGAGTTAGGGTCAGGATTAGGTTTGGAGTTAAGTTTAGGATTAGGGTTTAGATTTAGCGTTTGGTTTATGGTTAGAATAAGATGTTAAGGTAAGTGTTAGTTTTAGTATTAGAGTTATGGTTAGGTTTAAATTTAGGGTTAGGTTAGAGTTAAAATTAGGGTTAGGGTTAGGGTTATTGTTAGTGTACAATTTAGGGTTAGGCTTACAGTTAAGGTTGGAGTTAGGGTAGTTTTAGGATTAGGGTTATGTTTAGGATTAGAGTTATGGTTATTGTTAGGGATAGGGTAATTGTTTAATGTTAGGATTAGTATTACAGTAAGGGTTAGGATTAGGGTTTGTTGGGATTTGGGTTACCGTTAGGGTTCTTTTTAAGTTTAGATTAGAGTTAGGTTTATGGTTAGGGTTAGGGTTATTTTTAGGTTAGGGGTAGGGTTAGAGCTGGAGTTAATGTTAATGTTAAGGTAAGCTTTAGGTTGAGGGTTTGGGTTAGTGTAAGGAGTTAGGGTTAGAGTTAATTTTAGTGTGAAATTTATG
>NW_011913620.1:0-2208 GCF_000151845.1 Pteropus vampyrus | reverse complement strand
CAAGATGGAAAAGAGCCAACTTTTGAATAGGTCATGTGGAATAGTTTAGTTAACCTTAAGCTTGCAATGAATGTACAGAGTTGGGTGACTAATACAGCCAACACAATCCTTGACTGCCTTTATAGAAATGTAGTTTCAAAGCCAAGGAACCAATTTTCTGATGGTCAGCCTAGGTTAAGAGTTCATTTAGTAAAATGCTGGCACATCAGAATGTGATGTAAAAGGAGTGATTAAGATGACAAGAGGCAAAAAAGTTACATGAAAAAATGTTTATAGAAATGGGGATATTTATCTTGCTGCAGAAAACACTAATAACACTAATAAAAACATAATATCATAACAAAAACATGAGAGGATTAAAGCATGGAAACAGAATAAGAATCAGAGAAAAAAGTGACAGTTCACACAGAAAAAAGTGACAGTTTAAGGAGAAAGAATAAACCTACTGATTTTGGGAGCAATGACAAATCTCATAATACTCTGGGCTTTATTTCTCCTGCTTCAAACTTTGCATAAAAGCATTTTGTTTGCTAGGTTTGATCTAACAGAATAGAAGAATGCTTGGGTGAGAGAAGCAAGGGTCTCAAGTGCTTACAGGTCCTCTGGTACATTGCCTAATTATGTATCCAGCAATCCAGGTAGTGCAGATGTGGCATTGAAAAAAAATTCTTATCTTTTTCTGGTGAATTTTGATCTTCCTTCCCAGTGGTGTGTTAGTAAATGTTTAATGAATGGCTCTCTGAAAAAAAGTAAGTTTATTAACATTTTACTGACATAAAGGATGTATAACTCATAATTTACAACTAATAATAAAATATACGATACTCTTTTGTAAATTTCAGATAGCCAATTGATTCTCACAGAATGCTTCCATTAATTTTTGCCTAACACTTTTATCTGTAGCCATCTTAAGATTGTAATTCACCTATGATTTGAGAAAATTAAACCATGAATAAATGTTTTACTTTCTGATTCAGCAAAAAAGTTGCTGACAGTATTTAGAATTCGGCCTAGTTCCAAGATAAATATTGGCTAATATTTTCATTTACATTAGTGAGCAAGGTAAAAATAAAACAAAGATGTGTGTTAGAACTTTACTTGTTCGTCAGCGACATGAGCAACTTTGTTAAGTTGGATAATAGTTTTTGAATACTGAAAGGATATTTTCTAATTTTTTGTCCTATTCACAATGCAGTGGCTCCTGAACTATCACATGTTTAAATTAAAGTGTTATTAGCATTATTAAAATTGTTAGTGTATTGTCCATCACTTTAAGTCTTTGGCAATCAAGAACGCAGTAAGACAAGCCTACTTTGTAATGTTTGCCGATTTCTGTGGCAAATTTTAAAACACCAGTGTGATTTGTATGTGGGACTGGGAAGAGATGTACAATAACACACCATTACATAGTATTTCCATATAGAACGACAGTAGATATAATAATCTTGACAATAGATTATAGTAAAATGTAAAAATGTACATAATTATGTACATTTAATTATGGATTTAATTATCAGAAAATTAAACAAGCATTAGTTTGTACTTACTTCAGGATGATATTAGATGCTTTCAGATCTATTATCATTGAATTCTTATGAGGAAACTAATTCAGAGAAGTTAAAAACTAACTTATTCATCATCACACAACACTTAGTGTGATAAATAATGTTTAAAATGGAAAACAGTTTGTCAGAATGGGTGGTTTGGAAATTGTTGATAATCTGCTTCTATAACCTGCTTCTACATCAAGACTACCTTGTTTGTTTTTTAAAATTATGATTTTTTAAATAAACTGTTTTAGTAAGCTTTTCCTGTAAAACAAATAGCTCCAGATTTCAGTATCTAATGACACAAAACATTTATTTCCTGCATATTGGTCCAACTATTGCTTATTGTCATGCAGAGATTGTCTGGTCTCAGCTGGGTTTAATTTCAGGCTTTAGGACAGGTTCTAGACTACTCCAAGTGTGTTCTCTTCTGGGACCTAGTGTGAAGGAGCATGGAGTATATTGTTTTTAGAGTAGAAGGCACTCAAAATTAAGTAGAAACATAAACTACTCTTGAAACTTGTGCTTGGAGCAGACATGCCATCATTTCACTAGTCAAAATAGTGACAAGGCCATGTCCAAAGTCAGTGGAGTTGAGAAGAATACTTCACCCACATTGAGGCATGACAAAGGTGAGAGGGGATAAAAGGACTGTGACCCA
>NW_011913619.1:0-2350 GCF_000151845.1 Pteropus vampyrus | reverse complement strand
TTAGCCATAGGTTGATTTTATAATACAGATTGAAGAGAAACTAGAATTCATCAAGAAAAATTAGCAGCACACCTAAACCTTTACAATTTTTTTCTCTATGAAAATTCTGTTAAATAAAGATGTGAGATTTACTACACCTATCTTGCGTTCTACAGTTATTGTGGCTTATTTGAAGTTGAGAATGTGTTTAGAATATAATCTTGGACCAGAAATATGAGGTTATTTCTTTAAAGGAACATAATAAGATAATAGTTTAATTTAACTACATAATTCGTGCTTTAAATATTTTAACTTTGACTCAGATGAATTTTCCTTTTGTAAATGGTCTCTGATAATATTCTCACTATAATTTTCCATCTTTTGACTAGCTAACCTTGACTTCTATATCCCATGTTAAAGAAAACACATAATCTTTAATATTAGGCATTTATAAAAATTCTCACTTAATTTATAGAGAAATGCATACAATCAAATATGCTCTACAAAATACTTAATATACTGAATTTACTATTTTTTGTGATATCTTATTTTTCTCCTAATATCATTGCTATAATATTTAGCATAATTTATTATTCATTTTATCAATTTCAAATCTTTGTAAAATAAATTTTCTTCCAGAAAGAAGAGTAAAGAGATTTAAACATATGATAAAATTTCATATAATTGCATAATAATAAAAAGTATTCATTATTTTCTACTTCCAACTTTTCTCTATTAAATTGGTTCGCTTTATGTTTTAGGTTTCTCCTTGGATTACAATCTCTTTATAATCTTAGAATCACATATGCCAGCTCTTCATTTGCCATAAAAATTTTTATACTAAATACATAAGAACTTCTTATGTATTTTTATTTTTATTCATTCTTAACATTTTATCTTTAGATTTTATTGGCTTTCACATTTTAGAATATATTCTTTATGACTTTATATATTTTAAGAATTCTTTTTAGCTTTTATTTTAATCATAAAGAATATATTAGAAATCTGATATATGTGTCTTATACTTCTTAAGAGTCAATATGTGTTCTTAAGATACTTATGATCTCTTTTGAGACATTTTAATACATCAGCATTTCTTTTAGATAATCTTTTTATTTTTGCTAGTTTAACTTAAAAAAATATGTGTTGAATCAAAATGCTTTGCCAGGTTCTCTACAGAATAAAATATAATTATTTGCTTACAGTTACATAAGTAAAGAGTTATATACTACCTCATTCTAAAAAGATTTTGAGATAGTTTACAAAAATACATAAATTATGAGAAAGAAAAAAATAAGAAAATTGAAAAGGAGAAAAATAAGTTTAGAAAAATTGAGACAAAACTATGAGATAATGATACTAAAACAGCAACATCGACATCAATTAATGCTAATACTAATATTGCTATATTTATTAAGTGTCTATGTTGTTCAGGGACATTTAAAAAGTATTTGACATATATTTACATATTTTAAATTAAAATATGTAATGCTCTATATACTTTGCTAGAAGTGTGTTGGAAATATGGCTCTGAGCTTTGACCAGGCAATGCAAATAGAGAAATAGATCAGTCATTAAGTTCACTATTCAAAAGATAAAAACAAGTAATGTGCTTATGAGAAGCCCATCTACTTCTGGTCATGAAACCGAGAATGGACGCAGGTTAAGAGATAGTCCAGCTGGGCAGGTACCAAGAATAACAATCCATAATGGATGCTAACACGGTCCTGGAAATTCAAAGTTTAGAAAAGTATATTTACCAGAGGGGTTGTTTTTCCACCACCCCAAGTTCTTTTCAAGGAGAGTTCTGTATTGAAGGAAGATATTGATAACCTAGAGCATGTGTACATGGAGAATAAGGTTTCTATTAAATATACTCCAATAAGTAATATCTAAGCTTCCTATAGAGAAGAATGGATTTATCTAACCGTATGTATTTTGCTTTTTTGAGAGACAAGAGAGAAAGAGAGAGAGAGAGTCACAGTTGTGGTCATGTTGAGGAGATAAACTTTTCAAGAATTTAGAGAGAGTACTAGCCCTTCACATCCTTCCTCTGATGAGTTCTCATTCTCTACATTAAATTGTGTACAGGAATTTCAAGAATAGAATTTAATATTAAATGTTAAATTATTTTATTTAAATATTTATTGATTAGCATGGCACATAGTGCTCACTTCTCCAGGTTCAGTCCTATCTAAAAGAATTTTCAATCATGATTTCTTAAAAGGAGGGTACTGTGCACTATGGCAAAACATATCCTAACAATCATGCAATAATATAGTAGATCTTATAAAATTGTTTTTTGTTTCTTTTTGTTCTCCTTTTTATAATGTTCCTCAGTAGAAGCCAATAACATAATACCAAAATAAAA
>NW_011913618.1:0-1131 GCF_000151845.1 Pteropus vampyrus | reverse complement strand
CAAGGGGTCAGCGGCCCGGGCCTGTGGAGCCCTTAAAGCCTCTGGCTGGCTCTTGGGCACCCAGGCTGGATATTTCTTTTCTTCAAAGCTAGAACGCAAGGTGGCACAGTGGTGGCCACAGGCAGTGACTACAGCAGCAACTAGAAAGGACATGACAGACACTACTCTCCTGCCTACCCATACCCCTACCTGATCCCCACACACATCCAGAGTCACCATGGGCAAACCACTGACTTCCATTTCCACCACATCTGTCAAATAAAGGAAAACCATCAAACCAGCTTCATCAGTCATTGTGAAGTTTGGAGTTACTTTACATAATCACTTAACATGGGACCTAACTCTAATAAACTCTGAGAAATTACCGGCAACTCTCCCCTGGCTGGAAATTAACGTCCCAGAAAAGGTGAGGTGGACCTTCCCCAGGGCTGGTGTCCCTGCATCCCCAGGACATTTCTGGGAAGCCCACTTTGTGCAAAATCCTGCGCCAGGCTTCGGGGGAGGGGGGTGGGGGGAGGGGAAGGAGATATTCCAGGATTTTTTCTGTGTTTCAAAATAAATCTGAGGAAAGAAATGTGAATAAATCAAACCTGAAAACAATTCATATATTCTTTGGTCTCAGCAGAAGCGAGATGACGAAGGGAACATCATCATCTGGAAAGCGTGGCAATGACACACGCACGTTATGCCGTTACCGTGGCTCTGTCGCACCTTCGGAAGTCTACCTGTGGCAAGGGTGGCTACCCTGCTGAGAGGAAGAGAAAGTATAACCGGAGTGCCAAGGCTAAAAGACGAAACACCACCAGGACCGGTCGAATGAGGCACCTAAAAATCGTACGCGGCAGAGTCCGGCGCGGATTCCGTGAGGGAACAAACCTAAGCCCGAGAGGAGAGCATCCACTTCATCTTAAGGATTCCAACAGTCAGTCACACCAGTAAATACTCCAGTGTTTTAAAAATTCATATAATTCTTCATATGGCCCCCCACTTTACAGAGGAGTCTTTGAGGGCCCAAGGTCACCTGGAAGAGAAACTAGGGCTCAGACCCACAGTTAAGCTGGGTTAAGTTCAGACACTAGTACCATACTTACTGGCTTATAAGATACACAAGTACATAAGATGCACCCCAAT
>NW_011913617.1:0-1309 GCF_000151845.1 Pteropus vampyrus | reverse complement strand
TCATGCAGTTTTATATCTCCTTCCTGGCTCAGTAGTTACAGAAGTTATTCTTAATTCTGAAGAAGACATATTCATGTGTATCCAATGAAATGTGACTAAGAGGTCTTCACCTTTATTTTGGTAGTTAACTTCCACTCAGCGATTTTCTCAGAACAGCTTGCCTATACTTACAGGATGAGGTGATAGTTGAAGAGAGAGTATCTCCAATCTGCACTGTAAATTTAACATACACACACACTGAGGCCATTAAGGTTAAAATCAAATATTCAGTTTCTATATTTGTACATTTAAACAATCACAAACTTTATCAGAAGCCAGTCTTCTTCGTCATTAAAACTTTTCAGCAGAAGGAAGTTCTGTCTGGAACTTTAGACATCTGTAGTGATCAGTCTCTCTCCTGGTTGTCCTTCAAATTCCATATTTTTGGTGAGGCTTTCTGAAAACCCCCATTCAGGAATGAAACATTCTCCCAATCTTTTTGACCTATTTATGCTTTATTTTTCCTCCAGCACTTACCACTATAAGACATACCTATAATTCCCTTCTTTACCTCTTTATTGTGTCTCTCATCTGACTAAAAAGGAAACTCAATATAATCAGGGTGATTTTGTCTGTTGTATTCACTAATATATTCTTAGTGCTAGAACATTGCCTGGGATATGGCGATTTAGGTATTTATTAAATTGAAGAATACATAAAATAGAAAGATGTGATTAAAACTTATGAGTCTTTTTAACTGGTCTGTTAGTTATTACTATTTTATAATGTATTTTCAATTGTGACAAATCTCTTTAAATGTGAACTTTATCAGTGGTGCAAATTTTAGATGAAATTTTGAAGGTGGCATATGCAGCTTGCTAAGTAGAGTCACTGTATATACAAAATGTGGTGTGAAAAAAAAAAAAAGTACCAAACAAGTAAAGAATTCTAGTACATGTAATGTCTACTATTTTAATTTTAATCATTCTAATAGATGTATGACAATGTTGTTTTATGGTGCATATCTGAGTTCCTTATTGACAGATCTTTACAAATGCTTATCATATGTACCTCATTTTTGTTATTTGAATTCTGATTCAAACATATTGTCCATTTTAAATCTTCTTTGTCATGATATTAAGTTGTAAAATTCTTTTCATTTATATAGATCTTTTAAAATTTAATATATATGTATATATATGTAATTTCAGCCTAAAAATTTGAACATATTTAGTTATAATTAAACATTAGGATACATTTTTTGATGCTATAGTGTAAGCCTTATACTACACATTATACTAATACTTTATTATACTAATAATACTATAAT